>NW_027466837.1:585000-615000 GCF_046128005.1 Genypterus blacodes
CTCTCTCCTTGGACCCTCTCTCTCTCTTTCTCTGTGTGTGTCTCTCTCTCTCCCTTCCTCTCTCTCTCCTTGCACAGTGACAGATCCTTCAGGAAATTGTTTCGAGTCTGCCAGACATTTTTGTGTTGTAGCTGTTTATTTGTGCTGGGGGTCCTGAGCCGCTCTCTCTCTCTCTCTCTCTCTCTCTCTCTCTCTCTCTCTCTCTCTCTCTCTCTCTCTCTCTCTCTCTCTCTCTCTCTCTCTCTCTCTCTCTCTCTCTCTCTCTCTCTCTCTCTCTCTCTCCTGTACTGGAGAGGTTAAGCTCCCCCCGACTCGCTGCACCGCGTCTGCGCCAAACTCCTGATCCTCGACCCGGCGTGGCTTTACCGTGTAAGCGATACCGGGGGGATGAGGAGAGAACGGAGGATGTAATCAGTGTGTGTGCCTGCGTGTGTGTGCGTGTTTTGTATATGTGCGTCAGCTGCTGGCTTTGTGTGTATTAGGAGGTAATCAGCAGCGTTTCTCTCTGTGGTCGGCGCTGCTCTCTGATTGGGGTTTTGGCGAATAACAGGGGCGGGGGGGCGAGCGAGAAAGAGAGAGGAGGGGGCCTTTCCTGCTTCTTGTGTTGCAGTCGGGCCTCCGAATCTGAGACGCTTTCACTGTGGTTTAAGACACACACACACACACTTACACTCCACGGTCCACTCTGGTGTGTCCTAATCCTAATGTGTGTGTGTGTGTGTGTGTGTGTGTGTACACTCGTGCGTGCCAGTGTTGATGTGACTCTGGTCCCATGTTGGCTGCCGTCAGCTTTGTTCAGTCGCCTCCATGTTAGCAGGTACAGGAGATTCCCTCAGGGTTCATTCTCTCACACACACACACACACACACACACGTACACACACCGTGGCAGGGACACGTGCACGCCCCCCCCCACCCCTCCCTGTTTGTTCCTTCTTAGCTGGTTGTGTGTTTGGTGCTCAGCAGATGGCTGACATGGAGTCTCCACCATAACAGGAACACTGCCACTCTCTCTCTCTCTCCTGCGTCTCTCGCCCTCTTTTATGCATCTGTTACCGTCTCTCCTCTGTCTCCTTCGTCTCCTCCGTCTCCTCATCTCTTCATATTTCTGTCTCGCGTGCGTCCTTTGTGCTGTAACGTCTCACCCCCCCCCCCTCGCTTCCCCTCCTCTTCCTCCACAATTGATCACCGTGCAAACAATACCTCCCTCCTTGTCTTCCCCAGCACATTGCCTCTCCGCGTTGTTAGCGCTTATTTAATACACTCCGGTGGGTTTCTGTCGCGTCGCCTGTTTACGACAGGAAGCTCCCGAGCCTTTTGGGTAAGAGTTATCGTTTGTTTGTTTGTTTGTTTGTTTGTTTGTGTGTGTGTGTTTGTGTGTTTGGCTGCTTGGAGATGTGTTATTGTGCCGAGGATCACGGGCGGCCCCGCTTGTCATAACTCTCTTCCTGGGGCCGCATTGAAAAGGTCAGTGAAAATGGAGCTTCTCCTATCTGCCCAGGATGAATGGACAAAGCCTACACACACACACACACACACACACACACACAGACACACACACACAGAGACAGGCAGAGAAACCACACACTCACACCAGGATAGGAAATAATCCATCTTTTATGGGCCCATTCTTGCCCCGGCTGAAGTGAACCTGCGGCTTCTTGAAGGAACTCTGGGCTCTTAAAGATTACAAATGAAGCAGCGTGGACTCAGGTGACTTATTAAGGAGGAATCGGAAACACACGCAGTTTGTTTTCATACCACTTACAGCTTATTGAAGACATCAGGAGCGAAACACCATCAGAGCTCACAGCTGATGGCCTCGTTCAGAACAGTTTGGAACATTAGACCAGGGCAGAAACGGGAGAGCTGCTGAGTTTCTAGGGGGAAAATGAAGATGTGAGGCCTTTGCCCTGACATACACACACACACACACACACACACACACACACACACACACACACGCTGCATCCCCTTGCGAGCCCGTTTTCTGCATGCAGCAGCACGATCCGCCAGGTCTCCCAGGAACGCTCGGGCCTCCTCTGCTCGCCGTTCGTTAGCTTGTTTCCGAGGCTTCTTCTTCTCTTGTTTCCGTCCGCAGGGAGACTTTGCTCGCTGATTAGCTCTTTAGTCAGTCTTAATTTTTCGGAGCCTCGTGGCCTTTGACTCGCCGCCGCTATCTTGCCTCCTCTCCTGCATTCCGATCCATCCCAGCGCTCCTCTTTATCAGACGGCGGCGGTGCTGATTTGTGGCCGTGCCGGGCGGTATCTGTGCAGCGCAGACGCCTGTATCACCTATTTAGCACCGCACAAAGGCCAGAGAAGAAGAAGAAGCAGACGGAGAGGATGCAGGACCAGTTTGATCGTCTGTCGCGCTTCACCTCGCATCATTATCAGCACAAATGAACCAAGGCTGAAACTTCACCCAGCTTCCTCCTGAGACACACACACACACACACTGTAGGGTGCACGTGTGTGTGCGTGTGTGTGTGTCGGGTGTCGGACCGTGTGAGTGTTTATTTGCATGGAAAGAGCTTTGTTTTATTATGTGATGATACAAATGCTCAACTCCCTTTTGTCGGTCTACAGACGATCCTTATTCACACACACACACACACACACACACACACACACACACGCACACACACGCAGACACACGCATACATACTTAGGTTAAGAGGAAGGTAAACAGTAACTCAGCGACTCCCACATGGACATTAGTAACCTTTAGCTTTGGCGCTTGTGCGTTCATGTGGACTTCCGTGCGTGCGTGTCCGTGTCTGTGTGTTTGTGCGTGTGTGTGTGAGGATGTGTTGTGTCTCCTCTAACCTTTCGCTCTGGCCAATAGGAAGGTGAAATATCTTTTTTTTCCTCTCTGACCCAGTTTCTCTGCTGCTTATTTCTCTGCACACGCGACATTCAGCTGCCATTAGCCAATTGATGCAGGGTGTGTGTGTCTGTGTGTGTGTGTGTGTGTGTGTGTGTGTGTGTGTGTGTGTGGGGCGGGGGGCCGGGGGGGTCAGCTGCTAGGCTGTGTGTGTGGTTGTTGTGTTTGTAAGTGTAATTCTCACTGTGTGTTTGTTCACCTGTTCTTCTTCTGCATATTTTAAGCTCTGTATGTGTGTGTGTGTTGCTGTGTGTGTGTGTGAGTGTGCGTGTGTGTGGGTGCCTGCCATGTGGCATTTTGTTGTAGGGTAAAGTCGATGGCAGAGGGTCGATATCCTCTGTAAGAGCCTGAGTGCGGTTGAGTGCGTGTGTGTGTGATGTGTGTGTGTGTGTGTGTGTGTTTAGGTTGATTTCCCTCCTCGTGTTTCATCTCCTTGGCGACGCGTGGAAGCTTCACGGTCGTCGCTTTCCCTCATTTTCCCAGTTTGATGTAACAGGAAGCCGGTTGCCGTCAGAAATGCAACACACTGACGTCAGCCTGTCACTCATGCGGTGTAGCCACGCCCACATCCGCCGCCTCACGTCTCCACCAATCACGTCTCTGCATGAAGCCAGGCTCATGGGAATGTGCTGCATGTTTCCATTCACACAGAAGTTTGGTTTTAATCTACAGCTAAACTTTTTCCTTTCATAAAGCTTCATGTTTCAGACAGAAGAATGAAGTTTAATTTAAATTTAATAGTTTTCCACACAGATTTCAATTCAAACCCCAGACTTTAATCAATCAATAAGTAAATTGAATCAAACTTTATATTAGAGCACAAGTCGATAACAAAAAGGAAGAAGAGACTTCAGAGACCAACAAATCAAATAGAATATATAAAATACATCAGCAATAAAATGTTTGGATATAAAAATAAAATAAAAACGACAGGAAATTAAATCAAATCAAGGAAAAGTAAACAAACAAACAGTAAAAAAAATAAGAATAAATGTGTCGGTGAAAGAAAAATATAAATAAATAAAAATATATAGAATTAATCTTCACAGAGCAGAACACAACTGAACACACACAGACCCCCTGGAGGGCCCCAGACCTCATGTTGAGCACCTTTCCCCACATATTCACGCCGAGCACCTCAGAGATGGATTCTGCTTATTTATGGAGCCGAACCCTCTGCTCAGCAGGAGGTCTTAGGCTCTGTCCTGAGCGGTGTCGTCGCTGTCAGGAGTGTGTGTGTGTGAGTGTGTGTGTGTGTGTGTTTGGATGTGTGTGTGTTTGGGTGTCGCTCAGTGAAAAACTCTGTTTCCACTTCTCAAAGTGTTTGCAGTTTGTGTGTGTGTGTGTGTGTGTGTGTGTGTGTGTGTGTGTGTGTGTGTGTGTGTGTGTGTGTGTGTGTGTGTGTGTGTGTGTGTGTGTGTGTGTGTGTGTGTGTGTGTGTGTGTGTGTGTGGAATGGATTGTTTTTGAAGAGGATTGTGAAAGTGGAAACTGCAGACTGTGACAGGCTGCCTCACAAACACCAGACAGTTTGACGCTTTATACTCACACACAGACAAACACACACACACAGACACACACACACACACTTCTCCTGTCACAGTAAATCACAGTGGCGCTCGCCCACCTTTGGAATCTCGCTAAACGACCCAAAGACTAATTCCAATCCTCGCTTATAATGATTCAGGAAACGACGTCACGATATGGAAGCTGAAGAGGCCCGACCTGCTTCACTGACATCAAATGACAACTTTCACACACACACACACACAAACACACACATGTGCGGTATATCGGATGTGTGTGTGTGTCGGGAATAAGGAATCGGGTT
Organism: Genypterus blacodes; assembly: GCF_046128005.1. Classification (NCBI taxonomy): domain Eukaryota; kingdom Metazoa; phylum Chordata; class Actinopteri; order Ophidiiformes; family Ophidiidae; genus Genypterus; species Genypterus blacodes. The sequence goes on from NW_027466837.1 coordinate 589,717, forward strand.
CCTGTGTGCGATGAAGCTTCCTTAGATTCCCATCAATGTCGTATGAGGAGATAGATTGGACCCAGAGAAAGGTTACTGTATCATAAGCCTCAGTGTCACGTTGTGTTTTTAGGCTGACGTGTGTGTGTGTGTGTGTGTGTGTGTGTGTCTGGGATGTGATGTGCTCTGAGATGAGTTCCATCTACATCTGTCATGTTGGAGCGCGCTCAGTCTGTTCGTGTTTGAGACAGATGACTTGCTCCGCTCCCTACGGTCCTCCTGTTATTCTGCATCCTTTATCTCCGAGCGATCCGACAGACGCCGCCGAACCGTGCATGTGTGTGTGTGTGTGCGTGTGTGTGTGCGCGTGTGTATGGAATTTCCCGAAAAATGCGTCTAGGTGATTGTGCGTGTTGCTATTGTGTTTGCAGGAAGTTATGGCTCCCTCTCTCTCTCTCCCTCTCTGTATGTGGGTGTGGGTGTGTGTGTGTCTGAGTGAGCGATGAGTAACAAGGTGATGCTTAAGTTTTCTGCAGTGTGTGTGGGAGCAAAAGGGTTCTCAACATGCTGGGTTGAAAAATGGAAGGTGGGCGTACGAGGCGTAGAAACTCTGCCCCGCTTCACCGGAGAGGTGAGGCGGAGACACGCGCAGCTAAATGATGCAGAAGCAATGGATGAACACACACTCGCACTCACACACTCTCACACACACTCACACACTCACACACACACTTTGGGAGCTGCTGACAGGCCCTCTGCAGAGGTTAAAAGCTGTCATAAGTCGTCTTGAAGCACCGCTGCTGCTAGACACGGCAGCCCATAATACCCAACCTCTGGCTTAGGAATCTGCTGGGACTCTCTGGGCTCAGTTGCATGGAACACACACACACCAGCACACACACACACACAGCAGCACACACACACACACACAGCATCACACACTCACGGAGAGAGAAAGTTCCATGTTCTGTAAACTCAAACACCCGTATTTATAACATTTGTTCTGGAACAGTCACACATGCAGAAATACGAATTTACACTCATGTGGACACATACACTCTGAAACAACACACACACACACATACACACACTAACACACACTTTGCATAATCGCACACACGGCAAACACACACAAAAGAGAGACTCAAGGGTAACAGACTAAAAGAAAAAGTGAGTGAGAGAGAGAAGCGAGCTGGCAGACACACACACACACACCCACACACACACACACACACACACACACACCCGCATGCTTCCTTTGCTTCACAGAGAGATCACCGCCCACCACTTCTCCTTTCCAAACCCAGCTCTCCTCCTCCTCTTCCTCTCAGCTCCTCACTTCATCACCTCCTTCCATATTCCCTCTCTGACATATGCAGGCACGCACAGCCCCCCCATCACACTCCACCCTCAACACACACACACACACACACACACACACACACACACACACACACATATACACACAAACACACTTCAGACAGATCAAGTCTCACTCCTCCCCGCACACACACACACACATACACTCTCGTCTTCAAAAAAAGGAATCTCCCACTTCCTCTCTGCCCCTCCTCACCCTGCACCCCTCTCTTTCCGCCCCCCTCACCTTACTTCCCCCCTCCCTCCCTCGTCTCCCCCCTCCTCCCCCCCTTGATATCCCATAGTGCTCTCTGCTGGGAGGATTTCGAGGCACCCTGTAATTTTGGTGCCAGAGGAGCTCTTAAGTCCTCCCTGATCTTCTGGGCTACACACAGGCAGCCCATGCGAGTGTGTGTATGAACATCTATATATGTGTGTGTGTGTGTGTGTGTGTGTTCTCCTTGTGGGCCTGCAGCTCTTACATGTCTATAATGTCTATGTTTTTCTCTAACATTTCCAGCGTGGTTGTTTTTGCATGGTGTGTGTGTGTGTGTGCGTGTGTGTGCGCGTGTGTGTAATCTGGACACAGGAGAGCAGCTCCCCCTCTGGCTGCACGCTGACGCGGTGAGTTGAGCAACAAGTTGTGCTCACCGGGCCGCTAACGACCTTAAGCCCTGACATTAATGCTGCCGCCTGCCTGAGTGCTTTGGCACATGCGGGCACGGCGGCGCCCCCTGGGGACAGACCGCACGCCGCCATGTTAGAGGGCGGGGGGGCGGCTCCTACAGGTGCCTGTTTTCATTTAGCGGCTCTGTTTTGAAAGCTTTGCGGCTCTTTAATGTGCAGGAACATCAATCCGCCCTTTAAACTCTCTCGCTGCAGCACCATCGTGCACACAAAGTGAAAACAGCAGCAGTATGTTTGCATATTAACTTTAACGAGGCGATACGTGAGCGGAATGAAAACAGGAAGACACAGTGGCGCTGTGCTTTATGTGCGTGTGTGTGTGTGTGTGTGTGTTTAAAGTGTGTCGATTCAAACGTGTGATGTGATGATGTCATCGAGTTACAGAAGCAAAAGGTTTTAATCAGAATCAAAGCTCTCGTGGCTCCAGACGCTGCAGTTTGGCTCACTGGATGCATTTCAACAGGCGTTTCATCATTCTGACAATGATCAATGCGTCCTCGCCTCCATATTACGTTACAACCATGAAGGCAACACAACAAAAGCATACAATAACAAAAGCATACAATAACAAAAGCATACAATAACAAAAGCATACAATAACAAAAGCATACAATAACAAAAGCATACAGTAACGCCTTCTAAGAGACCATGTTGGGTTTTTATAAGAGCTGCATTTCTTAAGCAAAGACTCAACAACGCCTTCACTCAACCGGCAATCCACCGGTTTGGAGCGTCGGTGTGATGAAGCTGACGAGGTTTCATATCGAGCGTCGTGTTCCATCACAGGAGGAAGAAGAAGCGCCGGGGCCGCAGACGGAGCTAATTCACCCGAGATGATGGGAAAAGTCTGAATGAGTCAAACCAGCGAAGGAGGAGGGAGAGGGAGAGAGAGAGAGGGAGAGAGATGGGGCGGGCGAGAGGTTGGAGGTTGATTACTGATTTCCATTTCTATTTCTAGGACAAAGAAACGAAGGTCTGACGGGCTGAGACATCTATTTAGATCCATTTCATTCTGCAGTAATCAGGCTTTAGCTGCGGCCTCATACTCCGGATTACAGGAGGTTCAAAGTGCAAACATCTAGATCCTCTGTATTATTCCAGTCTGCCAAACTCCCTCTGTGTGTTTGTGTGGGTGTGTGCGAGCGTCTGTGGTGTGTGTGGTGTGTGTGGTGTGTGTGTGTGCATGCCAGGCCTCTATCTCTGGAATCAGGCCCATAAACCTAATCTAACCCTCTCTCTGCTCATTCAGGAGTGAAATATTTTGTGCAAATAGGCTCCTTCCTCCTCTGCACTCCGACTCTATTTCCCTAATGTAAACAAAGAGCCAGATAGGGATATCAGAGGTGTGAGAAATGCCCATTTCCGTGGTGACGCTCTGTTTGACACACACACACACACACACACACACACATACACACACACACACCCACACAGCTGAGCTCCCCTCTAAATGGATGAAGCAGCAGTCTGACTGATCGGATCGTAGCTCGGCCTGTTTATGTATTTAGTGTTTTTTTAATGTCGCCATTATTACTGCTGGTTGCCGCGACTACCCCCGCGCCTGTTCTACTCGTCTAAGTGGCAGTCTGAATGCTGTGCAGGGGTGTGTGTGTGTGTGTGTGTGTGTGTGTGTGTGTGTGTGTGTGAGAGAGCTAGCCAATGAATGTCACCTCTCATCCACTTTCTCATTAAACAACCTGCTCTCTGTCTGTCACATGGGCTGGATCCATCCCCTCATTCGGTGCTTTGGGCAGACACACACATGCACGGGCTCACACACACACACACACACACACACACACACACACGCTCAGTCAGTCCATGGTGCTGTATGAAAGCGAGCCCCCTGGGCTGGACAGGAATAATAAGCAGCAGATGATTCATGATGGAGATGGAGAATGTATTCAGCAGGACCACCTGAGTGACCTCATTTAGCAGACCTGAGAATAAATATAGACCACCGCATCGCGCTCCGTGCTCGGTCTTGGCCAGTCAGCACCGCGTCGCTCACACGTCTCCCTCTCTCTCCCCTCTCTCTCTCCCCTCTGCACCTCGGGGAGACGTCCTTCCACTTTCCAACCCCAAAAGACTCAAACGTCCTTGCGAATGGGTGTGAATTTTTTTTTGTCCGTATGCATGCGACCACATATGTGCGCCGAGCGAGCGAGTGAGTGTGTGAGTGTGTGTGTGAGTGTGTTTAGCATTGGAACAGGAGCCTGGGTCGCAGGCCAGCTCTTCCCCTGTACGGCTTCTCTTGTCCGATACATTTGTGCTGTAGATATTTCCCAACATCAACATTTGGCACCTGGTTTCTCTTATGACTTCAGCAGCTGTAGATCTTTTGTTCTCCCAGCAGTCACTCTGCAGCCAATGATCCACACCCAAAACCAGCCTTAAATCACACAAAACGCTGCTCCGAGCCAAACGCTTTATTTAAAAAAGCAACATTCCTTCATGCAATGACCAATTCTCTCAGAATGCCGGGCCGCTAATGTGGAGCCGTAGCTTGTTCCACTAAATCATTAGCGGTGGCCTGGGCGTCCTTTGTTCTCCGTCCTGTCGTGACTTTATCCCCCCCCGTGTTTTGATCTCCCTGGAGACGCACAGGAAGACCCAATTCCCTCCTCTTCCTCTTTCCAAAACATGACATGACCGTCGGCCTTTTAATATCTGGAAATCCAGATTTGGATTAACGTCAGCGCGCGGGGATGAAAACGGGAGCGAGGGGCGGAGGAGAGGGAGAGGGAGGGGGAGAGGGAGGGGGAGAGGGGGGCGAGGGGACGGGGAGGGAGGGAGGGAGGAAGAGGAGATGGAGTGATTGAGAGGATTTCAGATTAGACGTGCAGCCTGCCTGCTTGTTTTTCATTTGTTTGACGTCTGCTATTCTCTCCCTCTCTGCGTCTCCTCTCCTTCTTCTCCTTCTTCTTCATCTTTCTTTGTTGGCGCTGTCTGATCTCACCGCCACGTCATGGACACAGAAACAATGGAGCCGAAGCGTCATTGTTTCCAATCCAGCGTTTAGATTACAGACAGCTGATATCTGCATGTATGATTGTGGCCCAAAACAGATCTGAGGAAGTCTGCTTCCATCTTTTATGATGATGATGTGTGTGTGTGTGTGTGTGTGTGTGTGAGTGAGTGATGTGAGCCTGCGTGTGAGCACAGAACCTGAATTAGGTCACTTTACACACCAGGCAGCAACTCAGTGACACCACAGCTCTGAGAACCCTCTGCCTGTATCCATCCTCCCTGTGTTTAAAGGCAGGAAGCAGTCATTAAGTCGCACACATGCAGAGTTTCTGCCGTTCATGGGCGACTGAATCGATTTACACTCCATCCAAATCTGTCACTCTGAGTTTGCTTCCTCCCATTTGTGCCCATTTCAGTCGCATGAAGACGTGCGAATAATTTATGTCTGTAATCGAAGTGTAATCGCAGTTTGGAAGTGTGCGTCGCCCGTGACAGTGTACACATCCATTTTAATGCCGTCAACAGTTGTCGCGGCGGTTGATTTACGTCTTGAATAGCACTTTAAGATGCGGTTTCTCCAGGAGCAACACGTGAGGAAATGTGGTTACCATTGGACACGGAGGAATCGGAATGTGAACGTCCAGCGGAGCAGTAATCCTCTGAATTATAGGAGGACTTTAACGGCCTGAGCACAAACGGCCGTATAAAGCGATCATCTCTTTATGAATGGTTGCTTACCTAAACAGGAGCGGGTAAAGAGCCCGACTCATCACGGTGCCGCATCAACATCGTGGCAGCTTGTTTCGGTGGCGAGCGAGGAGCCGTCCCTCAAATAAAGATGACAGAAGGAAGTTAGCGCTAAGGGAGATTTGCTTTTCCCCCGAGTGGAGATAAACTCCGCGGCGTGACTCTCGCTCATCGCCGCGTCTTTGAGGCCCAGATCGCGTTTCTGCGCAAACTCGCCCCCTGTAAAAACTCACAAATTGAAAGAAGAGCAGACGTGGGCTGAGGTTTTGGGGGTGATGGCGGCGTCTCAGTATGTCAGAGTGGAAACAGGCAGAGAGAAACGTCACCGCCTTCGTCCGCTCAACATGACTCAGGCGTCTCGGCGAGGCCCGGCTGCTCCTCCTGCGTCTGTGTGTCCTGCTCGCTCAGGCGTGCGGAGGGGGGAAACTGCCTGAGAGCTCCTGATGTGATGTTATCGCAGTAATTATCGCAAATATTCTCACAAATTATCACGTGGCCGGGCCGGGCCGGGCCGGGCCGGGCTAGAATAATGTTGTGGTTGTCCTCCTAATTTAGGGCCTAAGTGCTGTATAATCTGATAATGTAACACAATATTATTGCAATTTATTATTTGGGGTTTGTTTCGGGTTTCGCCGGGGTTCAAAAGCTGAGCTAACGTCCCGCGAGGCCGCAGCAGCAGCACGTCCACATTAATAACGCTCAGGAATGACGAGCCGTGAATCAGCCTCGCAGCGGGAGGCTCAGGCGCTCCCGTCATTAGGCGCAACGTCGGCTTCCAGCTCGGGGAATGTATGTGGAGACGTTTACACGCGACAGTCAGCGTGCTTACACGCGTGTTAAACCCGTGAAGGCGTCACGACGGCCTCTCCCCGACGCCGCCGTCGCCATACGAAGCCGACCAATGAGGCAGTAAATCGATCCGTATCCTCAAACGTCCTGTAAACACGCAGGCGTAGTGTGTGTTACGTTCACTCGCTGCTGTTCTAGCCTTAATCCCACTCCAGATAAATACTGTAAATAAGTCTTAGTATGTAGGAAGAGCTTTTAAACACAATGTGTATTTATGTTTTCCTTATCCTGACTCAGTAAATCACATAAACCCGGACACAAACACACTCTCACGTCTCCCCTGGAAGGTTTTAATGGCCGATCACCGCAGGAAGCTTTGGCAGCTGTTGGTTTGAATCCGTCAGACTGGGTTTGTGCTCTGAGTCTCTGTGTTGTTGCTTCATCACGGAGCAGACATCCTCATCATCGGCGGGCGTGGAAGCGTCGTGACTCAGTGTTTGCTCAGACTGACATTAAAGGAAAGAATGCGATTAAGCCGAATAAAATGTTACGGAATGAGGAGGATGAAGAGGATTCCGCCGTCGCCTGTGGTCACATGGCGGTTATGTCATCACAGCGTCTGAACACCTGAGTCAAACTGATCTCATCCGTGTGGCGGTGTGTGTGTGGGAGAAAGAATCCCTTTATGCTTTAATGGAAGGGGAATCAAAGTTTTAGAGTGCAGGCAAATGTGGCAAGCGTTACAAGTTGATGGAAAAAGTGTGTGTTACATGGACACACACTCACACAGACACACACACACACACACCTCTGTCTAAGTGAGTCTGCCTCTCTTTGTGTCATCATTAGATAAGCACCCTCTCCAAGCCTATCTCGCCGTAATGAGGGTGCCATCTGAAGCAATCACCCAGGGAGATGGTCATTGAGTTAAGGAGGGAAGGGGAGGAGGAGGAGGGGGAGGGGGAGGAGGAGAGGGGAGGGGAGGGGCGGAGATGGTAGATGATAAAAAATAAAAAGACAAAGTGAGCGAGTGAGCGAGCGAGTGAGCAAGATGGATAATGGAAGGAAGAGAAACAAAAGTGTGTGAGGAAGAGGAAGGGAGTGAAGTTGAAACAGCAGACTAAGCGGAGATGGAGAACATTTGGGGAATTCCAAAATTAGAGCTGCTGCCACAGTGCTCACACACACGCGTACACACACGCACACACGCACACACGCACTCACACACACACACGCACGCACACACTGCCTTGTGCCTGGCCGCTCAGCGTTAAGGTCAGAGTCACACTCTGTCTCCTTAGGTCATTATCATGGACCCCAAAATAGATGGCCAATTGTGTCACAGCGTCCGAAGCCAAAGTGACATTGAACAAACAACCTCCCGACCCCCCCAAAGCCCCGCCCCCCACAAGCCCCACAGGCCACGCCTCCAGCTCCTCACTCAAGTCGCTCATGGAAGAAAAATACGACCAAACAAATGTAGATGAAAAACAAACACGCACACGCTTAATATGTAACTGGAACACACACACACACACACACACACACACACACACACACATTCAGGGAGGCATTTAGCTCTCAGCACTAGCAGCAAGTAATGACACATGTGGCTCACAGGGAGTAAAAGCTGCTCCAGGATTTGGCAGGCAGCTGGAACTCTCCCTGGCATGTCTCACTGCTAAAATATGTACAGACCCAACACACACACACACACACACACACACACACACACACACACACGCACGCACACACACACACACACTCTCTCACACACACACCCACACGCTCACTCACACAGGTCTGTCCGTGTTCCTGGGCTCCGACCCTCCTCTCCTCTCTCCTCTAATGTTGTTCCATTCATTTGACCTGACTTTATTGTGTTAATGAGAGGAGCCGGCGGTTGATTGAGGGTGAGAACGTCTAATCACTGGAACAGCTAATCAGTGCTTGTCGTAAATATTGATTAGTTCTGTGCCTTATGGACGTGCTCATTAACCAGTGTCATCCTCTCTCCTCCTCTCCTCCTCTTCCTCCCCTGCTTTCCTTTTCTTCTCTCACCCCCTCTTCACTTCTACACCCCAACTTCTTCTCCTTCCTCCTCCCCACCCTCCTCCTCCTCCTCTTCTTCTCCCCCCCCAGCGACCTCCAACGGCACAGAAGAGGGCCTGCAGAACCGGGAGGGAGGCGTGTGCAAGAGCCGAGCCATGAAAGTCATCATGAAAGTCGGGCAAGGTAAGAGTGAGCGCCTGTGAGCCGCCTCGCCGTGTTCAACACGCGGCGCCCATCGTCTGCCTCGCAGCCATGTTTCACTTTGGGGGTGACATTTTCATTTTTCGCTCGGCGTGCCTAGCGTGACTTTGTCTGCCATCAGCCTCCATCAGGACTCGCTCTCTGGAACGCTACAGTTGTATTCTCAGATGAATTAGCCGGCGGTACAGAAACCCTTTTTCTATTTTTTTCTCCTTTATATTGACGTGTGAGGCGGCGTGTGAAACATACCTCCTCAGAAAGTGATTTATAATCACTATAAAGTCCCTACAAACGTCAGCAGAAGCTCCATGAGCCGACCCCGTCCCTCCATCTGCTCAGCGCCGCCGTCAAACGCTGGTATCCGTGCCAGAATGAGGCGCGAGAAAGCACTCAACCCGGCCTCCATCTTCACTCGTGACCCCGCCGAGGCCACTGCAGAGCGCCCGGCTGCTTTTCCTGCCGCTCACATTTATTCCGGTCGGCCTGTTAAACCGCCGACTGACCGGCGGGTGAACAGAAGAGGATGGTCACTTCTTCATCAGCGCCAAAAAGCTCGGAAAATGAAATTCAACGTTAGACACACACGAGTTCAAACATCACAGAGAATCACACAGAGGAGTTAAGATGAAGATGTAAGATAATAAATACTGACATCACCATCAAATCTGATATCTGTCACAGGCCTGTCCATCCTATTGTTCCATTTTCCGCTCAGTTTTCAGGCCTTTGTGCAGAAAAACAAACCTCCTCCCTTCCTGCATCACTAATGGGCACACTGAGTGAAAACAGCCTACTCAGATGGGTCCGTAAACATGTAACAGAAGTAAAGGAACGCCTTAAATATTCCAGAAATGAGAGTTTGAGTGCAGATCAGTGGGTTTGTGTTGCACAACAGGATAAAGAGCAACAACATGTCCTCCTTTAAAAATCTGATCTGGGAAAAATAGTTCCATCTGATGTTTTGTCCTCAATTTAGAAGAAACAGAGAAATGCATTGTTTTAGAACGCAAATATTTGTAGCGGAGGGTCGAGGCCGGCCCTCTAATGGCGGCGCGGCTCTGTTGTGTGTTACACGTTCCAGTCAGGAATGATTTATCCGCTATCGCACGGTTCAATCTGAGTTTGTGTAAATAGTGTAGAGAATGAGATCAGCAAGCGAAAATGACAAAATACCAAACGACCAAGACGAATGATTCCCTCTGCCTCCGGAGTTTGTGAGAGCGCCGCAGTGTTTTCTCTCGCCGCCGCCGCGCCAGATTCTTACAATTACGCTGCGAAAATGTGTTTGAAACAGTGGAAATTGGAATGTAACAGCGGGGTCGGAGCATGTCGTCTCCAAACCAGCCAAGTAAACAAAGCCGCTTTGTTTAGATATCCTTGGACACAACATTTGGTTTGCATCATACTCTTCACTTTTGGATGCGGCTCAGCCCTATACGTGGACATCCATATCCTGAATCTGACAGGATACCGTACACAGATGTGTCACACTCTAAACATTCCCCTCCATCTTCAGTGTGGTTGTTTTGACCGGAGCAGACACTGAGAACCATCTGGGAGGAACATCTGCCCACCAACACCGCTTGATTCCTGCTTTAAAGCCGAATTCTCACGTCACAGTGGGATAAATACGGAGCTCCTCAGTGTCTGTGTGTGTGTGTGTCTGTGTGTATACGTGTGTGTCTGCAAATGAAGTCTGTGTGTAGATATTTGCTGGCGACTGGGATGACGGCAGCGTCCTGGCAGCCGGTGCAAGAATAGAAGCTAACAAGCTGCCGGTGTTCCAAAGCTCGCAGAGTTTGTAGCGATTCAACAGATCAGCAGAAGAAGAAGAAGAATCTGGGTGTCGCTCTGCCTCCATGTAGGTCAGCGGTGTAGAGCAGCCCCGCAGCTCCACGTCGCAGCAACTGTCTCACCAAACCAGGACGCGGTCGCAGGCGGGACACAGAGTTTTTTACACAAACTATTAGCCGGGGAGTCAACAAACCCCGGGGCTCGCAGTAATGGGAGCTGGAATCTCTTTATTTGTGTTGGAGCGTTTGCTGCTTCTCTCCAGCTGCTTCTCCAGATCCTCAGCCGCTCCACCAAAACACCGCAGCCAAAGCGTTTCTATCCGTGAGTCACTCGGTGCTCATCCCTGAGAGTTTCAGGTGTTTGATTATGAGTAATTACCTGTTTACCTTGTTGCTTGTGTTCGTCTTTTAAAAGCCAAACACAAGCACAAGAGCCTCAAACTAGCTTCAGTTACAAGACTGATAAACCTGAGATCTGAGGGTTTGAGATCGTTTGCGCGAAATTCCAGATGTTCTTCTTAACTGGAGAGTGGGATTGACAGGAACAACACAGCTCTTCCTTCCTCCTCCTCCTTCTCCTCCATCTTCTTCTTCTTCTTGTTTTTCTGGTAAGCACACATCTGGAGCGAGCGAGCGAGTGTCTCGTCCCCGCCCGTGTCTTCTTCATACGTGGCGGTGCAAACGTCCCCAAGCCGCCTACTCGGGACCCGGCTCACTTCCTCCCCAGGTGAGGGATCTGGTAACGCCGTCCCGTGACAGATTGCTGAGGGGGATCCGGCCTCGGCAGTGATTTGTGGACTTGTTGAATCCCGGCCTCGGCTATCGCTCAGGATCAGACACTTCCTGCTTAATCCTGGTTAGCGACGGCGTCTGCCCATCTTCCTCCTCTCCCTCCTCCTCTCCTGCACGTCAAAAACGCGTCCGGCCCAGCAGAGGAACCATTTTGAAATCCCGAAATTGAATCTGGAACAGAACGTTTTGGCTCTGGCGTGGCGTTGGTGTGGTTGATTATTTCTCCTCTTGAAGTGAAACAGTTTGCTGCCCCTTCTTTTAAATCCTCCGCATTATCTCAGCGACTCCCTCCTCCTCTTCTTCAAACACAAATGAGACCGGGCTCTCCGCTTGGCGCCGACCCCAGATGCTATTGTGTTAAAGCTGCATTTCCTGCGTCTCCGCTCAGCCGCACGCCAACGCCGTCCCTCTGCCAAGTCCCCCAGATCTCCCCATATGTCCACTCGGGCTCCTGGGCTCCCTGCACCAGGATCAGGTTCTGTTGACTCATCCTGCTGTCCGCTTTGTTGGGCAATGAACTCGTTCTCTTTTATCTTCACATTCCATTTATAGTGGAGCTTGTGTGTGTGTGTGTGTGTGTGTGTGTGTGTGTGTGTGTGTGTGTGTGTGTGTGTGTTGCTCAGCAGCACCCGGGGGAGCCGTCGTGCTGAATCAACTGTTTGCATGAAATGATGCCGTATGACACGTCGATATCTAATTGTAATTTAAATGCTTCGTGTTTCGACGTCGCTTTTTACATAAAAACAGTGAAGGAGAGAGGAAGAGGAGCTGAGCGAGGGCGGGAGGGGGGGAGGAAGCAGGAGGTGGGGGGGGGGGGGGGCTGTTCTCCAGTCCCTGTCTCCTCCAGCACATCATGTCACTGCGCTCATTAGAAATATGTTGACTCACCTCCACACACGCACTCCTCCCCCATCTTCCTCTTCCTCCAAACTCTCACCATTCTCTCTCACACACACACAGTCTCTCTCGCTCTCGCTCTCTCTCTCTCGCTCTCTCTCTTTCTCTTTCTCTTTCTTTTTCTCTCCCTCTCCCTCTCCCTCTCCCTCTTTCCTTCTCTCTCTCTCCCTCTCCCTCTCTCTCTCCTCTCGCTCCTTCATTGCTCCTCTCCCCCGCCTTCTTCCTCCTTCTGGCGGCTTGGCAATTCGGAGGTAGTTGCTGTCTGCATTGCTAAGGGAAATGTCAGCAGTACACACAGGCACGCGCGCACACACACACACACACACTCACACACACAGAGGAAGAGAGAGGGAGAGAGAGAGAGAGAAAAAATGGGTCAGAACATTACAGTGCCAGGCCGCACATGCTCAGTGCTCAGTACACAGCGAGCGACGAGGCGATGCGGCTGGCGAGTGAAGGGACGGCCGTGTCCTCCCGTGCTCTCTCTGCCACGCGTCTCCATGTCCCTCCCCTCCCTTCTCCTCTCCTCCTCCCCTCCTCCCCCATCCTCCTCATCAATTATTGACTCGCAGCACAACAAGCCAGTGGCCGGGTTCACCGCTGGCACATTGTCTATGCGGCGGCATGGACATGGAGAAGATGGAGGATCACTTTGGTGGACTCTTGTCACTCTCTCTCTCTGTCTCTCTCTCTCTCTCTCTCTCTTTCTCTCTCTCTCTCTCTATCTCTCTCTCTCTGTCTCTCTCTCTCTCTCTCTCTGTCTCTCTCTCTCTCTCTCTCTATCTCTCTCTCTATCTCTCTCTCTCTCTCTCTGTCTCTCTCTCTCTCTCTCTCTCTGTCTCTCTCTCTCTTCTCCCCTGTCTTCCCTTCTTTTTCCGTCTCTTTCACGTCTGCCAGACGTCCCCAATCATTTCCCTGCGAGGAAGTAGAAAATAGTCTGGTAGGCTGTCAGAGCGCACACACACACACACACACACACACACACACACACACACACACACACACACACACACACACACACACACACACACACACACACACACACACAGACGGCCACAAGGGACTCAAATGTAAATTGCCTCCACACACACATACGCCCTTCTCTCTCTCTCTCTCGCTGTCTTTCCCTCACACACACTCTCTCTCTCTTTCTCTCTCTGTGTCTCTCTCTCTCTCTCTCTCTCTCTCTCTCTCTCTCTCCCTCACACACACACACACACACACCCCCTGAGCAGGCCTTGGGGCAGATGCAGATAAGGCCGGAGAGGGAGCAGCGGTATCTGATGGAGTGCTGTGGAATCCCTCTGCTGGCTTCGGTAGCCGTTAGTAACGGCCTCCGTCTGCCCGGCCGGCCCTCGTAAAGAGACGGCGGCGGCCCACCAGTGTTTACCGCACGCCCACTTCAAAGCGTCCCAGCTGGAATCACAACAGACGCTCAGATAAACTGTCTGTTTCCTCCACGTATGGCGTTCCCATCAGCAGCCGCTCCTCTCCTCTCCTCCACTCCTCCACTCCTCCACTCCTCTCCTCGTCTTCCTCAGATGTGTGTGTGTGTTCCTCTTAGCCAAAGTTAAAGCCACGGTAATAAATAAGGCATATTACGGCCTTTTAACGTGATGAATAATGTAAAACAATAAAAAGTTAATATATAACTACTTTAGCCTCATTCTGCCAGGCTTAAGTGTGCTCTAAGTGTATGTGTGCGTGTGTGTGTGTCAGTGTTGGAAATGCTTGTCTGAGTGTTTGCTGAAGGAGCCGCTGATAGAGACGTAAACTCATTTTTTTATTTTTTTATGGCAGAACACGGATAAAGGCGTGTTTCACAGGCTCGTCCTTCCTCTCTGTGCTTTCATCTTCGCTTCTGAGACACGATCACACGCACACACACACACACACACACACACACACACACACAGGGAGAAAGATAACCTTCTCTGCGGATAAAAGATGTGTGGAGGAGATAATAAAAAATAATCCTCCGACGCACAGGAAGCCGTCATTGGGATTCAGCTCACATGTCTTTGTGTCTTTGTGTGTCTGTGTGCGTCTTTGTGTCTTTGCTGAGTTTCTGCCTGTTCTGTTTCCCACAGACCCCAACTCGCCCGACCCCGTGGTGCCGGAGGCTCCGGAAGACAACGCCATCCCGGAGTCCAGCCCCAGCCCGTCTGACCAGGGTCCGATGGGCCCCGTGATCCCGGGGAACACTGGTGAGTGAAGTGAGACAGGGTGACAGGGAGACAGTGTGACAGGGAGACAGGGTGACAGTGAGACAGGGAGACAGGGTAACAGTGAGACAGCGAGATGCCCCGCAGGAGGGAAGCTGTAATAAAGTTCATCAGCTAATATTTAATGACAAAACAAATATTTGAAATTAGCAAACGATGATGCAGCGCCTCTCTGTGTATTGAATAAAGATTAGCCTGGGAAGGGAAAACAAGTATCCTGAGTTTGGTCGCCCTCATATGATCGAGCCGCAGGCAGAAGCTCACTCTGTTAATAAATAAAAAGTTAAAAAAGCCAAATAAAGGTTGGACTTCCCCCGTTCCTCCAGAGACAGAGATCAGAATCTTCTCTGCCAAGGAAGTTCTGATTCCACCCGCACTCATGGCCTCGTGTGTTTGCTGAGGCTATAAACAGATTGTGTCACGTCTATCCGAAGCCGCTACACGGTCAGGACGCGGCCGTTTGACTCGGCTCGTTCGGCCTTGGAGGAGGTATGGAGAGCAGGTTTTAATGGATCCAGATCTGCGCCGATGCTCCACTCGTCCTTTAAGTTTTGTTAAAATGTCTTCAAACCCTTTCCAGAGTGAAGGGAGCCTCGCAGACAGACTTGTAGTAATCGATGTTATTCTAACTTCATTAGATTTGCAGATAAATGCAGATTCATCGCTCAGATAATTGCAGCGGTAATGTGATTCTGCTCTGATGCTGCTTCCTGCGTCTGCCAGCAGCTTGGGTAGGGACGCGGCGAGACGTGACAAAGCCCCCCCTCTCTCTCTGGAGGTCCGGCACAAACTTTTACGACTTCCTGCACAACTTTGCACGCCACCAACTTCATCTGGGCACACACTGTTCTGCCTGTCCCACAGTGATAAGACGCTCCTGCACTCATAATTGCTTGTTTGACGCAAGTTAGTCTATAAAAAGCGTCTCCTTATGTCACCCGTCCGTGCATCCCGGGCTTTTACCTGTCGTCCGTTGTTAGATCAGTGATTATGTCAAGTGAAGGAGAGGAGGGCGGCATGAAGGACGCCTCGCCGCACTTTGGAGGGCTGATGATATTTCAGGAATGAAATGTCTGACAGCTTCTCTCCAGGCCTCGGCTCCACAATGCAACGGGGGAACAAAAAAAAATTCCTCCCGAGTCTGATTTCAGCGATAAGTCTGGAATCAGCAGCTTTCAGTGATGTCATTAGTCAGGATAAGGGCCTGGCCCCCCCAACCCCCCCACCCCCCACCCCCCCGCGCAATAAACAGTTAAGTGTGGGCCGGCCAGCCGAGTGAGGAGACACAGTCATTATGGAGATGACCGTCTCCAGAGGTATGGGACTTATGTGAGTGTGCGTGTGTGTGTGTTGGGGGCTGGAGGGGAGGGGTGGGGTGGGGGTCATGGACAGTGAAGGGTGGGGGGGTGGGGGGGCAGCATTGCTCTTTGGCAGCAGCTGCCTGCATACATGGAAAACAGATTTGGTTGCTCTCGGATTTCAGTCACTGGAGGAGCCGCTCATTCCCTCTCCCATCCAGTAACGACTCCCCCCCCCCCCCCCCTTCTCCTACAGAACTCCCAGACAAAAGGATAAAATAAAATCAGATGTTCCGATGCCCCCCCCCCCCCCCCCTCCTTGTATCTTACTTGGCCCTGGCCGTGTACGACCGCGGCCTCGACATGTTGTACGACTTCTCCTCCGCCTGAGCTCAATCATATCGGAGTCTGAATCAGGCTGTGTGGAGCGATGACTGCAGATTTCATTAGGAGGCCATTTTGATTAAACTAATTAGATTAGATTACATCAATGCCTCTGTCAGTCATGTCGCGCAAACAACAAACGGGTATGTGATCACAGATGATTTAGGCAGCAAACAGCGAGACGCACACATGACTGAGAGGCAATACTGACGCTGTTCTTCCTCTGATTGTTCTCTCTCTCTCTCCCTCTCCCTCTCTCTCTCTCTCTCTCTCTCTTCCTCTCTCCCTCTCTCTCTCCAGACCACATGAATCAGGACCAGTCTGGTTCAGAGGGAATCCTGGGCTCCAAAGTGGCCGTGTTCTCCGCCATCGGCGCCGGCTGCATCATCTTCCTCCTGCTCATTCTCCTCCTCATTATCCTCCTCATCAAGATGCGCAAGCGCGCCAGGAAACACGCCCACTCCCAGCCCCGCCCCTCCGCGCTGTCACTCAGCACGCTGTCCAACCCCAAGCTGCCCGGGGGCACGGCTGGCACGGAGCCCAGTGACATCATCATTCCGCTGCGGACAGAGAACAACTACTGCCCTCACTATGAGAAGGTGAGCGGGGACTATGGCCACCCGGTCTACATCGTCCAGGAGATGCCGCCGCAGAGCCCCGCCAACATCTACTACAAAGTCTGACGTGCTCCCAAACCGCCACTAACAGGATCAGGAGAGAGAGAGAGAGAGGAGCGCTTGATTTATGTTCTTGGGAAAAAGAAAACATTTTCCTCCTGCATTTTTCGGGGACTTGGTGTTTCCTCAAGCCCGCCTTTTTTCTACCACCTGCTGCACAAATCTGGAGAGACGCACTGACCAGTAACCAGCGGGGGGCCAGAGAGGCTTTTTCTGTTCTGATTGGGTTTTCTGATGCTCCCCCCCCCTTCCCCGCCACACACACACACACACACACACACACACACCACCGCCACCATCTTCCCCTCACCTCCTCCTCCTCCTAAGTGTCCCTGCTGTGCTCTGATGGGGGGAGCAGGGGGGGGAGGGGAGGGGAGGTGGGGGGGGGGGGCCGGAGTGAACCAACAGATGGAACTCTAGATTCCTGGTTTGCTGTCTGTCCCCCTTTAAAGTGGGCAGGATATATAACTTAGTTCAGCTCCCTCAAGTCTGCGCTCCGCCCAATTTAAACACACACTCATCCTCCTCGCACACCAGCCAGGAACAGGCACCTCCCCCCCTTCCCCAGCCCCCAGCCCCCCAGACGCCACGCAGCCTGGAGTGTGTGTGCCTGTGTGTGTGTGTGTGTGTGTGTGTGCATAAAATGTGCGTGTGTGTGTGTGTGTTCGTCAGGGCTCTGTGGTGGGCCAGGAAACTCTCCAGATAGCTCAGGTATCAGACACAGTGTGTGAAACGTGTTCCTCTCCCTCCGCACCTCTGACGTTTGCCTTACTTACTATTTTTGATGGAGGATTTCCTCGACCCTGATTCAGTTCACAAAGCAGTCGTATTTTGTTAGACTTTCCTACAAGTGCACAATGTATAGAGTTGAATAGTTCATCATTACCACTCCATCTTAATCACCCATCGCTCATCTTCCACCTGGACTATCGACGTCCAGGTGTGTGTGTGTGTGTGTGTGTGTTTCAAGGCAATAATTGCTTTTCCACTGCTTGTCTGATATGAGCTTTACTGTTGCCCTGGTATTTATGACCTACCTGTGTGCGTTTGTGGGTGTGTTCCCAACCAGTGTGTGTGTGCGTGTGTGTACGTTGTGTGTATGTGTGGACATGTCCGGGCCAGTTCTGTATCTGGGCAGACTTAAATGGCTTAGGGCTAGAACAGTGAGTTACTGTACGGCGTTGCTCGGTGCTCCACTTGGCACCGGCTGCAGGTCTCACCGAGTCTGATGAGTTTTTCGGGGAAGATGATTTCAAGACAGCAGGCAGGTTGAGATTTGTTTGTTCTTGCTCTCTGTTAGCGCTGAGAGTTACACAGCGAGCGTCAGACTGAGACGGGAAACAACCCGGCGTCGGGTGGGCGTAGGTCGGCCCGGCCGCTCTGATTGGATGGCCTACATAGGTAGATGGCCTATTTAAGTTGGATGCTGAATCGCGAGCGGCGGAGCTTTTGTGGCGACAGCATCGCCGGGCCGCCAAATTGGCCGCCATCTGTAGATGACTCAGTGGAGCTCACAGCGAGCGGCGGTGCCAGCGTGTGACTAATCTAGGTGCCATCTCCTTGCCCACACTCACCAGCCGGGGAGGAGCGAGCCAGGGATGAAGGAGAGAATGTTCCTGTGACTTGGCTTTAACCTGAGAGGAAGATGGCAGTGGGGGAGGGGTGACGGCGGCGAGGGCGGCGAGGGCCGCAAGGGCGATGGTGACGACGACGGTGGTAGCAGTTTAGCATTAATTCCCCCCACCCGTCCCCTCACCAGTTGTGCTGTGAATGAAAATGCTGTGCAGAATATTCCACAGTCAAGGTGTTCAACCGGCGAGGACGCAGCCGCAGCTCGGCTATCACACAGCCCAGAGCAGCACGCAGACACACACACACACAGACACACACATGGACACACACAGACACACAGAGGATTTGCTGCAGCTGGATGTGTGCACCTGCAAACTGCGGGTTGCTGTTCGAGGGCGTTGGACTGTGTCTGTGTGTGTATGTGTGTGTGTGTGTGTGTGTGTGTGTGTATGTGTGTGTCTGTGTGTGTGTGTGTCTGTGAGAATGCCGAATCTTTTTCGCTGGTGTCGGCATTTCTGTGTGTCAGAACGCCTCTGTGGTTTAGAGAACTGAACAGACTTGTTTTTAGGGCTGAAACTAGGAGCTCGACCGGCGCGGCTGCCAAAACACGAAGCGGCGCGGCGGCCCGGGTTAATGACGTGTGAGAGGAGGAGCAGATAAGGACAGCTGACACACGTGCACACACACACGTGCACACACACAGACACACACACGCTGAGACTGACGGGTCCAGGTTTATCTGCAGCCTGCCGGTTAATGTTTATTTACCGGCGGGGGGGCAAGCCATCATCCGCCGCCACATACCGCCATCACTCACGGACATAAAAGTGCTGAGTTAAAAGGCAGCCTTGCTCAAAGACTTTGAGGAAGACTCCAGCGGCTCCTCGCCTGTCGTTAAAAACCTCCCGAGCTAAGAAGCAAACCAGCTGCCGGGAGCGTTTTTTAGTGGCGCTCCTGTGTTTTCACTCAGTGTGAGGCCCCGCCGCCGCCGCCGACTCCAAACGGATCCCAGAGCAACAGTTTGCGTTCCGGCTCGGCGCGCGTCCACTCACCTACACCAGCCAAGGGAGCCGTGAACCGGCCGCCACCACCGCCGCCGCCATCCTCATCCTCATCTTCATCCTCACCCATCCACTGACCACTTTAATGTTATTCGAGAAGAATTTGGCGAGTAAAGATGTTAAAACAAGGAGAAGATAGAGCAAAAATGTAAATATATGGATAGAGCCCAATCTAAGATGTAACTTCACCTGAACACTGCTCTGTAAGAAGAAAGATTTAAGATTAGATTTTTGTAATGGAGGTTGTTTGTAAATAGCCGTGTCTTTTTAAAGTGTGTTTTGTATGAATCCTTGCATTTTCTGTCTTCTGTTTGCAAAAAATTGTTTTTGATTTTCTCTTCTGTTTAGAGTTAAATTGACTATGGCAGTGAGAGATGCTGTGTCTCTCCCTCTCTCTCTCTCTCTCCCTCTCCCTCCCTCTCTCCCTCCCTCTCTCTCTCTCTCTCCCTCTCTCTCTCTCTGGGGGTGGGGGGGGGGGTTCAGTGTCCCAGTATTGCCGGGCGTCTTCGTCACCACACGTGTTAGTAAACTGGGTTAAGCGTCTCGTCTTGACTCCGTTCCGTGTCTTCTGGACGGATTTGGCGGTTTTCGCTGAGACGAACCGCTCGGGACCGCAGCTTAGTCGTGGCGATGAAGAGGTCACTGAAACTATGAATGATGAAGGGCCTTCCTCCCACTCCCCCCCCCCCTCAGTTAACTCTGCATATGAAGACTCTGTTCTCTCACTGCCTCTCAGTTACACACACACACACACCTTTCCTCCACTGTGCCACCTATCACAAGCATTTGGCCCGCAAAGATGAATTGTTTCTCTGTTTTTAATAAGTCTGTTGGGCCAGACGGAGAGAGAGAGGGAGGAAGAGAGAGAGAGAGAGGAGAAAGGGGGACACTATGAGAGCGAGTGTGACCGAACTGCGCTCACCAATAAATCACGAGCTTTATGCCGCTCATTATCTCCCAGGCGGTCCTTTTGTTTTAAACTTGCTGCTCTTCTCTCCTTTTCGCTTTCTCTCCCTCTCCTCCTCTCCTCCCCTCCTCCTCTCCTCCCTCCTTCCCTTGAGTTAGCACGGAGGATGCTGGTTGATTTCCGCTCTCGTTCAAAGCCACAGTATTATTTTACCATGTGCATGTGTAAACACAACCTGTTGAATTTCGTTTCCTTTTTTTTCCCTTATTTGAATCATTACTGTCAGTTTTGTCGTTTTATTTTATTTTATTTTATTTTATTTCTGCCGTTCTTCTTCTTTTTGTTTCGCCGCTTCTCAGCGTAACCTATTGGCACCAGCTACAATGGAAATGATGTTCCACCAGTTTGGAAACTACCGCATATTGATAAATAAAATTTTTCCCATGGAACTTCTTCTTGAGTCGTGCTGTTTTCTTTCTTCTTCTTCTCTTGTTGAACATGTCAGTCCACCTCCACCCTCTGGTCTCCTCCACCTTGGCACGGACCCCTCCCCCCTCTAAACCTTCACCTCAGGGGTCAGTGCCGCACAGATGGCTTTGTTCTGATACATTAGTCAGATTGAAATCACAAGCAGGCTTCATAAATTCATATTGGGAGCGCTTGGACACGCCTTTATGCATAGTAACTAATACCCACATCAGCCCTCTCTGCCCCGGTGTCCTCCACAATTACATTTCTCCATACATGATTAAATCTGATTGGCTGCACTCCTGCCTTTTTTCCATTGCGTTTGTCTGAAATTACAGTCTGCGTTTATCCGACGGGAGGCAGAAACTCCTCACGTCCTGCCGGGGCTGAAAGCGGAGACGCCATGAAATGTTATTAAAGCGTCCGGGGCGGTTTTTTTTTTTCAGCCACAAACGCGCCGCTTGTTGTTTGTGCTCTTGGCTTTTCCACCCGGGCTCCTCCGTGATGTGAGCGAGGGGATGGCAGGAGAAGGAGAGGAGGGGGGAAGACGTCATGTGCATGTGGCTTGGCTGCCCCCCCTCACCCCCTCTCCACACACACACACACACACACAGGCCGTTTCCGTGGACGCCCCTGGGCAGGTACGTTCATCTGGTTTCCTGCCTCGGCCCTGCGACGCCCCCATAGATCCACGTTACTGTGGCTTTATTAAAACCTTCCCCCCACTGAGCTCCTGAGTGTGTGTGTGTGTGTGTGACTGCAGCCTGCGTGTGTGTCTGCGTGTGTGTTTGCATCAGCCACAGGGTCCTTTTGTTGTTCTACATCATAAAAACGAGACATTATTGGCGTTGCAACATGCGCCGCAGCGTTCTCCTCCGTCTCTGCATCCCACAGATCATTCTCAAATCTAATATTAGTCCGACTTTGACTTTGAGCTCCTGAGGAGTCGGCGTCGCTCTAATATGAGGCAGATTTGAATGCCGGCCGTTATTAGAAGCTTCTCAGCAGCTTACAAGCTCCGTCGATGCTCCCCGCTCCTCGCTCTGTCCTCATTAATAGCAGAATGTGTGTTTGCTGCATTTGCATACTCATAAATTTCCACAGGATGCGAGTAAACAGTGTGTGTGTGTGTGTGTGTGTAACGCGGTGGC
Source organism: Genypterus blacodes (assembly GCF_046128005.1). NCBI lineage: Eukaryota > Metazoa > Chordata > Actinopteri > Ophidiiformes > Ophidiidae > Genypterus > Genypterus blacodes. Next base: position 611,726 of record NW_027466837.1, read on the forward strand.
TTGTATGTCTTTATAGACACGGCTGTACACTCGGGAGAGCAACAGCTGCCAGCACTTTCAGGTGGCTTGGGAACAATTTAACTTACACTCATTTACAGCCGTGACTGCGAATACTAATAATGAAAAGAGTTTCAAAGGGTTTCCACTTATATTTTCACAAGAGTTTGTAATGTGGAGAGAGTGGATCGCTGTGGGACGATCGACTATTGAGTTTGGAGTTATTGAGACCTGTGAGGAGGAAAACAGAGGCTTTGTTTTCCGTCCCGACGCAGACGACACAATGTGAATCCATCGCCTTTGTGCCAAATTGTAATTACATTCAAACTGATGTGAGTTAAACGAGCGGCGGGTCCTTTAAGGTGACGACGCCTAAATTAATGCTTTTCCCGGGACGAGTCATTCGTTTCGCGTTACGCCGGCGACTCGTTTATCTCCGATGATCACCAAATTGTGGTCGTATATTAGCATTGCGTCGTTTGCTGCTACATCACTGTCCATTCATCCTCCTCACACACACACACACACACACACACACACACACACACACACACACACACACACACACACACACACACACTCACACACATACGCAGTGATCCAGGCGTGCCTCAGCCTCCATCACGGCGCTGACACGTAGAGTACAAACTCATTCATGCTGGCGTTCACGCCTTACGGGCAATTTAAGGCCTGGCTGTACCTCAGAGGGACATAAAACACGGCCGGCGTTGTGGAGCCGGAGTGCCTTTCATGCCTGTGCGTGCAGGTACGAGCAGCGGGAGGCATCGGCGCCGCGTTTAGTCAGATGAGAAGAAGACAGAGAGAGAGAGAGAGAGACGGCACGTTCGCCCTCTAAATCAGACACGGGGAAGTAAGATGGAGCGTGGAGGTCTGCAGCCCGGTGGACGTCACCGGTGTTGCAATCAGTCATGAGGGTATTTGGGCCCCGCCGCTCTCCCTCTCCCTCGGGTCGGCGGACGTGCGAGTCGTCTCAGGACTCCACTGTCGTTCATCATCTGCCGTGTTATTACATCTTGTCTTCTTTAATCTCTTGTCTCTCTCCCGGTTTGCTCAGAGAGATTTGGGGGGTCGGGTCGGAGCCCTGGTTTTGTTGCGTGGGCCGACAGAAGCCCTGAGAAGATATGAGATATTGAGCTATGAGATGCTAAACTCTACTGAATCACTTGAGACGTGCAGCCAGGAGGAGGCATGAGAAGAAGAAATAGTTTAGCTTGGACGCAACCAAAAACTTGAGATGCTAAAAGTGTAAATCAGAGCGTTCCCACCGATCCCATCGCAGCAAAACTTTCCTGAAGAGTTGCCCGACCGACCGCACGGCCTGTTCCAGTCTTCAACACGCCACGAGTGACTGACGCTCTCTCTGGTTAAGGACATGAGCTCTGCACCGGCCCGTTACAGCACCCGCGGGGAGACGGAGGGAAGTAGAAAGGATCGTTCCTAAAAACATTCCGACTCCCCAGCAGGTCCTGAGTGCGTGCGGTTTGTTCTGGGACGAGTCCACGGGCCGGTTCCTTTGTCTCTCACAGCCTGCGTCAGAGTCTCTAATTGACCTAACCTGTGTGTCTTTGGAGTGTGGGAGGAAAACATGCAGAGTCCACAAAGAGAGGAGTCAAACCCAGGATGTTCTGGCTGTGAGGGGACGCGTTCCAGACTACTCAGAAGTTGCAAATTTCCGACCACCTACGTTCTTTCTTGCAATTCCATCTCCCCCCGACGTAGCGGAGAGGCACTTTCTCCGACTTCAGTCAACATGGCAGCGCCTGTGGAGCCGCAAATGAGACACAAATGGGTTTTTGAAGGAATAAATCTACATCTAGCCCTGTAGCGGCGCAGGAACGTGTGTTAGAGCTTCTCCCTCCCGCGCCGCCACGTCTCTTGTTTTCCTTGAGCCAAAATCCCGACGTTCAGACTTTAAATGGAACGCCGCTGCTGTTCCTCCTTTTCCATCTCCTCCCGCTCCTCTCAGGTGTGTTTGGTCGGTCGGGGAGATGGAAACTATGCTGCAGAACCGGGATTGAGAAGCGTCAGGCGTTTGGTCTTGTGATGGAGAATAAATCTGTCACTGAGGGATGTAAAGTGAAATCTAACCAGAGGAGGAAAATCCAATAACCGCTGAGAAGCTTTAACGGTGCGAATCGCTGCCGCTGCGTCTTAGTTTCCCGCTCACGTTCTGTCACACGTTCACACGCTCGCCACCTCAGATCTGCTGCACGTGCGAGACGTCTTCCTCCATCTGTCCCGAGCCGGAGAGTCCAAACTGTACTACTTCCGGTCCGCGTCTTGGTTCCCAACACGCGGCTCCCGGATCGTTTCGGTGGCGCTATCTCCCCCCTATTCCGCATAGATCGCCATGGAGACTCGTAACTCACTCCGGAATCAATAGGACATGCTATGGAACATGCTCTTTCTCATGTAATGTACGTATACATTTTTAATGAGTTAATGCATCACTTGCCATTCATAAATAATGCAGGCTAGCTAATGCCTTTCATCAAACGCAGCTCTTCAAATATCAAGCAGGATTTCGGTCAATGTTGGCTACAGAGGAAACGTGAGACGGCACGGAGGAGAAGAAGCAGAGGCACGGAAGGAGGGATCATTAGTCACATAGTAACATATGGATTGCTCATGAAAGGACTAATTAATGTGATTCAAATTCCAGTGGATGGGGGGGGGGAAAGTGTGTCTAAACAGTTCCTCTTTAATCCTTCGGTGGGCCGGGGAAACGTCGGGGCATCCCACCAAAACATCTTGCTTCTCTTGGGCTGTGGTATGCTTCATCTTTTATGTTTCATTACACACCCACACAGTCATACACACTGGCTCTTGCACACTCACACACTCACTCACACACACACACACACACACACACACACACACGCAGGCGTCAGCCACATATTGATGGCATTATTATGACCAGAACATGCCTGATCAGGCCCGGGCTGTGGCAGGGATCCAGGTCCGACCGAGACTCATCAATCATACAGAGAGTGAGAGAGCCGAAGAGACTTGCACACATAAAACTCACACTCACTCACACACACACACACTCCCACTCCCACACACTCACACACTCACACACACATACACGTTTGGGAGAGAAAGCTGTAGCGGCTGCCGGCTGCAGGGTCACAGGTGTGGAGACCACGGAAGAAAGTGGGAATGATTTTCCCTCTTTCTCTCCGCCCCTTTAAAGAGAAACAGCTCTCTCTCTCTCTCTCTCTCTCTCTCTCTCTCTCTCTCTCTCTCTCTCTCTC
>NW_027466837.1:620000-762500 GCF_046128005.1 Genypterus blacodes
TGTGCGTTTCATGCTTCCGGTGAGAAACAATGTTTGTGCTCGCACGACGTTCGGAGGCACGTATTGTCTCTCCGTAACCATGGTAGTCGTTCCTACACAAAGCACGAGACACATATGAGCAGTCGGGGCGGCGCCACAATCACAGTGTGTGTGTGAGTGTGTGTGGTTTGCTGGTGACACTGTAAACATACAGGCAGCAGTGAGTTAATGAGGCTCACCTGTGTGTGTGCTCCTCCGGGTCGTACCATGTGTGTCATGCTTATTAGGGGTTAGGGTTCTATTTACTATTATTCAGGGAAATGGTGATTATTGAGTGAGGATGATAATAGTTTATGTTTTGGCGAATTCTAACATTTTTAATGTGCGTTTTGTTAAACCCCGCCTCCTGTTGGATCGTTCCAATCACCTGTGTGTGTGTATAAAATGGCTGAAGAGCAGCTGGAGTGTGATCGTCGTGGCTGCCTGAGTGTTCCTAAATCCCCACACGAGAGCTGAACTTCACATTTGCCTGAGCTTCCTCACTCTTCCTCCTCCTCCTCCTCTTCCTCCTCCTCCTCCTCTAACAGCCCGAGATGACTTCCACCTTTTTGAGTACTTTTAATCCTCCAGTGCTTTTTAACTGCGACTGCTTACGGGGGGACATGCAGTGTGAGAGAGTGAGGAGTGTGTGCTGAACATTGTCGTGAGTTTAAGGCCTCTTTGAAATGCATCAGATGAGCCAAACCCACAGAACCTGACAGCTTCATGTTTGGACTGGGGCCTTAAAGAGACACGAGCTGCTTTCACGAGTGCAGAAGTGAGTTTAGCCGCATTAAAGTTGCATAAGTTTAAGAAAATAGACTCCTAGATATATGAAAACAATTTTACTGACAGTAGGTAAAGGACTTGAGCACAACTTCTGTGTGTGTATCAGCATCTGTTGTTTGTGTGAGTGTTTGTGTGTGTGTGTGTGTGTGTGCCGGCTGGCTGGGTGATATTGTGCATGAATGTATTAATGTGCAGCGCCTCAGGGCAGCACCTGTCCTGCTAACTATGGCTGAGATAAAGCAGAAACCAGTGACCATATGGGTGAAAACTCTTTAGTATCTGCTCCTCCACATCCACACACACACACACACACACACACACACACTATCCTTCATCTCGGCCTCATTCGCTTTCCTGCCTTCAGCAGCTGCCGGCCTCTTCTGTGTGAACAAATCTAATAAACAAGCTGGAGAAAATAGAAAAATCCTCCGTAGTTTTGCATGAGGCAGCGCGTCTGTCTGTCATCTTCCATCCATCCCCCGTGATTTAGGAGCCAGGGGCAGTAAATGACCAGCATCATCCAGTCTCTGTGTGTGTGTGTGTGTGTGTGGGGCTGATAGGGGCCAGAGTTTTGCTTTTATGTCTCTCAGCCGATCATGAATACATCTTTACAGACCTGCGTTTACCGCTGATGACCTCATTTCAAAGAATATCGCAAACAAACAAACCCAGTGTCCTCGCTCTTTATGTGCTGTATTGTGCGCCCCTGAACGCCCCTCAAGGGTGTACACAGACACGCTCCAACACGTCCCGGCACACGCGCACATGCACACGCACACACACGCGCACCTTAAGCCCCTGTGTTATTGGATTGAAATGGAGCCCACCACACATTTCCTCAGAGTATTGATTTAATCAACTGTGTATCATGTTGAGACCCGTATCATCTGATGCAACACACACCAGCAGCAGCAGCAGCAAAAAGAAGCGATCCATCACCATTTAGCCGGACAGGCCCTTGTAGTCTAAACATGGAACCATTACGCTTGGTTTAACATGGACACTTTGACCTCTGGGGGGTGACAAGGTCAATGACATCATTAGAACGGAGCCAGTGTGTGTGCTGGAGCGACGCTAATTGCTATCAGACCTCAATCATAACTAATAACTGCCTAGATTTGTTTCGATATTCATATCATCCGCCTCTAATATCCTGACAGATTTGTTGTCGTTTCCAGGCCGACACAGTGAGACGGAGCTCTGCACCTCATCTCCGTTTGTTGCTATGGTTGCTTAGAAGATCACTTTGTCCTCAGGCTCTGTTAGTCTATTCAAAGGTAGCTAAGCTTACAAAATAGCTAGAGGCTGATTCCCCACACACACACGCAGATAAAGCCCAGAATATAAAATCACTTTCAAAGCAGCTTTCAGCCGAGAAGCTTTGAAGCCAGCAGAACTCCCAAGAACCTACACGCTAATCACAACTCTCCTGAGCCGGATGGAAAAGAAACTTCGACATCCCTCTTTCATGTGAAGTCTCCCCGCCGTGGATCCGTGCGTCCTGTCTGCGGTCGCGGTCGCGGTCTTTACCTGGTCTTGTCAAGCCGTCCAGGCCCGGTCCAGCCCTGCAGGCGCCACACACACACACACACACACACACCGCCGTGCCCATCACGGCTTTGTCAGCGACCTCACTGGACCATGAACACAGACAGACCACTCCGGAATGTCGGCAGGGCCGGTATCGACCCACACACACACATACACACACACATACACGCACACACTCATGCAGGCTGAAGTAACTTGAGCCAATGACACAGGAGCTGCCTCAGTGTGTGGCTAACTGCCTTATCTCCTTCTGGCCGCGCTCCTCTTTCCTCTCAACATTCTTTCAGGTATTTGGCCGAGACCTTTTCTCTTTGTCTGCCCTTTTCAAAGACCTGCTTTATGCTGCCAGTCCTCCAGCCATCGCAACAACTCTCTCTCTCTCTCTCTCTCTCTCTCCCACCCCCCACCCCCTGTCGGCCTTTCTGTCTTCCTCCACCTGTCTACCCTTGCCCCAACCCTCCTCTTCCTCACTTCTTCCTCTTCCCTGTCCTAACTCAGAATTGAAGCTATTACGCCAATTGTGCTGTCTCAGAGTGTGTGTGTATGTGTATGTGTGTGTGAGTTCAGGCCTTGCTGAATAGACTAATGGGACCTGTGATCTGGTCTTTGTAACGCAGCACGCCGGCCCCCTTTGAAGAGGCCGGGCGGAGCGTTTCTAGATCCATATGGAGGAGGGACGCAATCAGCGCACATCTGTAAAGAGCCATCCAGCTTCGTCTTCAAAAGGGCCGCACTCGTCCGTCACGGGATAACTGACGAGTGATCACACTTCAGAAAGCAAATGTGCCCCCGCTACCTACACACAGACGCCACTTCCCCCCAAGTGATCTATGGATTAGTGTGCACTCTCCTATAGGAACACAATCAGCACAATACCTGTGCAGCTTTTGGAGAGCGTCTGGACTAATCAGCTCTGACAAGTGGAACAAAACAATTTAATACAGGGCTGATTTCACATCTGAGCGGTGCATCATTTACATAAGCTTTTCACAGTCTGCTCACTGAGCTGCGACAGGCGTGCGGTTTGCCCGCAGAGACCGGAAGGCTGCTCTGAATATTCTGCCCCCTCTCTATCTGACCTCACCAAGGAGAAGGCCACACATGCAAAGACTCATTAAGATACACATGTGTGCGCCCGGCTTAGCCCACATCCGCGCCGTGTCTGTCTCTCTCTCACACACACACACACATACCCATACTTGTGTGCTCATGCATGTGCACACACACACACACACACACACACACACACACCCGTGCGTGCGTGTGGAGTGTCCTGTGGATAGCAGTGAGAGGAGGCAGTGGTGCGTCTCTGGGCTGACTTAATGTCTTTTAACAGTTTGGCTCCAGGACCGGGGGCTGGTCAGAGCTGAGCTACAGCCAGAACTGGGCCTGATCGTCTGTGACGGCGAGGAAAAACCCGAGGCAGTGTGTGTGTGTGTGTCTGTGTGCGCATGTGCATTTGATGTGTGTGTCCCATCTCTCCCTCTCTCCCTCTGCCACCCATTTTCTCTGTTTCAATCTCCCTTAATCTGCATGTGTGTGCACGAAGTGTGCACGGACGTGTGTGTGTGTCTGCCAGTGTGAGATGCTGCAGTGGTGGACGCTGTGGGGGACAGAAACACCAGTGGACTGAATTATCCCGGACAAAGGCATTGACAGAGGCATTAAAGTGACAATAGAATATTTACAGCCCAGTACTGATTCACTCTGCTGCCTAATATGCAGGACATCAATATCCTGGAGAACGCTCACAGCACACTGCAGTGCATTGCTGTGGAAATTAGCCTGGCGTACACACTCTCACACACACGCATACACACAGAAGAAGCTACTAACTGGTGCTGACTTGAAGGCAAATGGGGATTGGGAGTGGAGCAAAGCAGAGCCGAGCGAGGAAATAACTGCTGCTGTGCTTGAGTAAGTTCCTCTCAGCGGCGAGGAGAATAGATTGCCCCCCCACCCATCCCCCGCCTGTCCCCCCGCTGAGTTCTGCCTCTCAGGTGGCCGTCAGGACACCGAGTCACCTTGTCATTTAATATCAGACACACTAGAACAGCTGTACATTAGCGCCGTTTATGCAAGGAGGGGGATGGGAGGTGCCATCGTGTGTGTGTGTGTGTGTGTGTGTGTGTGTGTGTGTGTCAGTGCTCCGGTCTGCAAAAAAAAAGGGATATAAATAAATAAAATCCCCCTGCCGACCAAAAAACGGAGTGAAATATTCCAGGAATGCAGTGAGAAAATTCGAGTGTTCAATTTTTTAACAGAGCCAAAGGGAAAAGAGGAAGTGAGTTAAGATTTCATGAAATTGGCAGAGAGATCAAAGTTACTTAAATACTTTAAATTTGGAAATATAATTGGACTGAGAGCTGTTTAACTGCAGTTCAGCAAGGAAAACTGAAGTCAGGGACGTTTAAATCCATCTTATTCCTCAGACTAGTTTGTGTGAGACTGAATCCTTCTCTGCTTGTTTGAGGCATTTTTGCTTGCTCGCTTGTTGTTGTCGCTTGAGTGTGAAGGAAGGAAAATCTGAATCAGCTGACAACAACCGTGACATTTTGCAGAATCTATAGGGTCACTTCAGAGTCGACGCAGCGATGAGGTCGTGCTTCCTCCTCTCGGCTGGTTCGTGTGTTTGTTTACTCACCGAATCGATTTTGATCAAAGCTGCGGACGCTGGAAGAGGCGGAGGAAAGTGTGTGTGTGTGTGTGTGTGTGTGTGTGTGTGTGTGTGTGTGTGTGTGTGTGGTGCAGATGCAGATTTACTGACATTTCAACATGATTCCTTAATATTGCACAATGGGGGATTCATCAATATCTGCAATAATCTTTATCAAAACATTTCTGCCACTTCCGACCTTGGTGGAGGTATGGATGCCCTCCTGTTTCATGTGTTGTCAGGATACAGTGAAATAATCACATTCGTATTGGAAACCTTGTATTTGTACTCATGCCATCAGATTTACTTCACTTTTAAGAACATCAGAGCCGATCCTGTGAAGTGAGCAGCAGCCGCTTGTTTGTGGATCTGAGTGTATCCATCATCTAATCCACTTTTCAGACATTTTAGTTTCTAGTTTAGTTTCTCTCATAAATCGCTCCGTGAGACAAATCCAGAGCAAACACACTCTAATAATTAAGTGCAGATGGTGCTTGATGAATTCCTCTTTCTTGCATAAGAAGAATGACTCGTCTTCTGTCAAGCTGTTGAAACTCTTTCTCCTCTTTCTCTCTCTGTGTGTGTGTGTGTGAAAATTAATGAGAGTTCACGGCCCTGCGGGTTTACGGCCGTTTCATGGTTTTATCAGAAAAAAAACCTGCATCAAATCATACAAACATGTCATTTGGTGTGCTAACTTCCCGCCCCGGCTGCCTAACCGCCGTTCCATTCCACGTATTCACAGCCAGTTAGATCACACTCACATGTGCTCCTGTCTCCGTTTCACAGAGCAGAGCTGCTGAAATAGCCAACATATGTTTGGAAAATGAATGTGCGGCGCAAAGGGGGTCAAACAGTTCTGCACAGGCTCATTTAGTGAAGTACGGACCGACACACACTCAGCCTGATTATCAAACTCTCTCTCTCTCTCTCTCTCTCTCTCTCTCTCTCTCTCTCTCCCTTCTTTCACCGTCGCTGATTTTAAATATTTCATATCATTCATAATTCACCAGCTTTGGAAAAATTAAGAGCACTTACGACGCTCGTAATTCGAGAGGAGAAACGAGACGGGGCTGTGATGTATTTAAGCGCCGCTGATTAGAATTGTACAAATTGCTGTGGTACTTGCGTTAGAGGGGAAATGGAGACAGATATATCGCCACGGAGCACTCAAGTGTTGAAATACATTGAACAGTCGTCCAGGAGTGTGAGGCCGCTCGCTTTAATGAGACATTTTGTTTTATCAGCTCCCGCCATTAAAACCTACAAGAGGCAGCCAGGGAGAGGAGAGATCTGCAGCCGCTCGCTCCACAGTCACACCCGACCTGCTCAACATTCAACCTCATGTTCCTGTAAATATGAGGATTAATGCGGCACAGTTGTACTAATACGTCTCATTAAGATTCCTATCGCTTAGATGGGAAATGCATAAATAGATAAATAGTTTTCTGCTGGCTTTATCTTCCCACACACACACACACACACACAGCCTGAAGGAGCAGAGACTCAAAGCCACCGAACCTTCACCTCCTTCTGGACTTTGTTGGGACTTTGTAATGTTTACCACTGGAAGCAGGAAGTGCCTCAGCCGGGTCGCCGTTCCCGTTTGCATTCCCGCCACGCTTCAAGTACGGCGACGATGATGGAAATTTGGAGCGGGTGACATTTGCATTCGCTGGAGAAACTTTGATTTCCTCCATCTTTGATGTTTCTCCATGTTTTGTTTGTAGCGCCGCTGCTTCTGGTTACGAGTAATTGGGAGTTCTTTGTAAATCCTTATCTGACTGCAGCATCTCCACCTCCTCGTGAACACATGGAGGAGCCTGCACCTCCTCATCACCTCTCCATCCCCCTCAAAGGTCTCTAAGTCTGGCTGTCGGAGGAATCTCGTTTGGATGGAATTAATGGAATTCTGTTGTTTGTTGAATATGCATGACTGGATTCTTAGTCTGAGGAAGGAGGCGCAGGAAGCCTGTGGGATGATTTCAATCTGATTATTGTGTTTACATGATGAAAAAATGATTAATTCCTTGGAACAGACTTACTATGTTTACATGCACTCAATACTCTAATCTTTATCTGTACTGCTGCGTAGAACTGAGCCTCAGTAAGCAGGAGAGACGCATACAAGGACGGAATTAATGGGATTCAGAATGCATAACAAATGTGACAGAGAGAGAAATATACATTCACACCATTTACATTTGTGTAAGCTTAGTGTGTTATTTGGATTAATGTATTACTTTTATTGCATTTATCAGATTGTAATTGATGACCTGATGTGCATGTTGATGCTGAGACTGCCAGCCCTGGATTAGAATCTTAAATAAATAGTTTTGGACGCTTAAGTTCAGGTACCAAAGTGTGTCCTGATTCATGATGAGTGAAAGGCTGGGGGAGGGAGGGCGAGCGAGGAGGGCGGGCGGGCGGGCGAGTGGGCGAGCGAGGCGGGAGGTGTGGATATTGACCAACAACAGGCGACAGATGAAAGAGTCCAGCCTGTCTGCTGCTGTCCTTCATTAGGACTTGTCCGGGATGCAGCTGGATGTACTTACCTTTAATAGTGCTGATAATTAGCCCTGCCATTCTACATTCTCCCGACGTAAACACCACCGCCGCACACACACGGGCAGGCGCGGACACAGACACACACACACACACACACACCGCAGAGTTTATTACTTGGAAGGGAATCATTATTAGGGATAATTTGAAAGCAATTTTGGGGCTCACCTATTACCTCTGTTTTGGTTCCTCCTGGTCATTAGTGGAGCTGTCAGGAAGATTGAATATTACACATTTGGAGGGGGGTCCCTGACTCCAGGTGTCAGGAGAGGTTAGCTAGAGCAAACGCAACGACACGCCGTCACACATAAAGCCGCCGCCTGTCCCCCGAGCCTCCGCCACCGCCAGATTTGTGTTTCTTTGTGGAGAAATTAGTTTGTGTAGTCATTTGGCTAGTTTGTGTGTTTATCACCGGGGGGATGATTCTGGCTGGGATGAATCTGCGCCGTGATTGGCCGGGGCCCGCTTGTGCCAGGAGGACGCAGGCGGGAAGTCAAGCGCGTCACGGTGAACTTCTTTAGCTGGGAAAGATTAATCACTGTTTCAGAAGCGGAGCTGGAGAGGCTGTGGAATATCAATACTGGGCCTAATTATGAGTTTGAGGTGCGGCCATTGTCTACAGGAAGCGTCTTCTTGGCTGGATTAAGCACGTCGCTGCCTTTTACCTGCTGATTTTATGAAACCTTTTCATGTCTCAACTTCCATCTCTTCTTTAGGCATTAATATGCAAATCAGAGAAGAGAGAGATTTTCTTTGGCAAACAGCGAGGTCATGCTTCAAATTACCATATTACTAATCTACATAAAATTGCTCCAATGACACAGGCTTGTTAGGCTGCACAGTCTCACTTTGACTCAACCATGAAAAGGTTGAGTGAGCCTGTTATTCTAAATGTAACACTATTAACTTTACACTGGTACATTGCACGGTTTACGTCTCCTCTGAATGGCGACGCCTTCGTGCTCGCTGATTTATAACGCCGGGGTTGGATATCAGTTCATCTTAAACTTCAGTCATAGAGCTCTCTGGGCTCAAAGTGTGAAGACTGAAAGTGAAAGGATAAGCCGACTCTGCTGATGACGGAAATCTTACAAAGATATTCCGGCGCGAGTGCCAAGCCTGCCTCTGTGAGTAATCTGCCCGAGTATTGTTGATATTTACGAGCTGAATGTAAATGTCATCTTCTGTATAGATCATCTTCCCTCCGCGTGCCTGTGCGCCGCTCTGTTTTGTATTCTCTCAGCACTTTAAGCTAAAGCCAGAGAAAATTAAATCATGAAATCATTACTGGGAAAGGTCAGAACATAAATATTTCATAATCTGGTGTTTTCTATGTAAGATTGAGTTTATGCATGCTGACGTTTGAGGCTGTTTGAATATGGAAATATCAGGCTCGTGTGTCTTTGTCGTACTTAGGCTCATTCAGGCCGTGTTGACAGAAAAAACATCCTGTTGGTTTAACTGAACGTCCATTTGTGTGAACATCTGACAATGAGTGATGGGAAAATGGAACCAGCTGTCCGGCGTAGCTTCGGTCCTTTCTCCCACTTCAGTCAGTCCATAAATGCTCCGTACCTGCTGGTCTCACTTTTTAAACGGGGTAACCCAAGTCACTGCTGCATGTCCTGGGGTGTTGAGGCCCATTGATCCAGAATCTGTGCACTCTGGCTCCCCACACCCTTCCCTTCCTTAATGATCAGGATTAGAGAGGCTGGGGCCTCTACTGTAGGAGGAAGCAGCTGCTTCCATGCTCATTATAACCTCACAACTCCACTGAGTGGTAACAGCTGGATCACACGTTTCAGAGGGAGAGAGCTGGGATACTATGAAGATCTCATGTGGCAATAAGCATTCCTCAATAAGCAGTGAGCTGCGCGCTGGCATCGGATGACAAGCAGATGACAAGAAGAATTGAATTTGACTGACGCATTGAGTGAATCATTTGTTTGGTGGCTGGTGTGACGTCAGCGGACAGTCCCTCGCTCCGCTAGCTGTTTGTTTGATGTCACACAAATGTACTGGCACTGAAATACAACTCTTAGGGGCTCACTTATGAAATTTCATGCTTCCAGGAAGACTGGATTAAAGTGATACTCATGAGATTTTCCTGTTTTTTTTAAAGAAATTTATGTCCAACAATTTTGACTTGTATTTTGCTGATATTCTGCGTTGGCTCAGCAGGTGCAGAGATCCGGTCCTCATAGGCCTCTAACGCCTCTAAAGGGCTGCTCCACGTGAAAGTATATGTTTAAATATGTTCACTGTTGCCTAGGAGAGTGTTTGTAACCATGACTTTATATCCCATAGTAACTTCCAGGTGCCTTGTCAAATCAGTCCCCCGCTTGGTTGATCTCGCCCCAGAATGTGAAGCAGCTCAGATAATTTGTGAGAGAAAATAGAAGCTGGAGAAAAAGGATTTGACAAGGTGTTAGCGTCATTATAGCATAACACGGAGCTGTGTGGGAATCCTGCAGCTATGTTTAGCTTCTTCTGTGGCATGCAAAGCGTCTATCAGTGTGAATAAAGACATAAAGATAAAGCAGCGCTCGTGCTTTGGTGGGATGAGTGTCGTATTTCTCCATCCACTTGTAGCATCCGAGCTAAATAAAGGATTCAGAGGTTCAACAGTTTAATTTGCGCTTCCTTTTTCTTTAACATCCACTAAACTGAGCGTAATTGCTGAAATAAAACACTAGAAAGAGAAGCTCAGCATGCTAGCAGGGCGCCGCTATAGCTAATGAGCATTTACACCTTATGCTAACGTAAACACAGACCATCACATTAATTGCCAAACTTCGCGAAATAAAACTCATTAAACTAATTAATCTTTTAAATATTAGCATTCTAAAAGTTGAGTTTATTGTTCTTTTTAAGCTGTAGTAAGGCTTTTTATATGACCTGAGTGCTAAAATCTCAAGCTGTCCAGGTTGCAGTGATTAAATGGTGTTTTGGTCCAGATTCAAGCCAGCGTCCGACCACTGTGTGTGAGTGTGCGGCTCCAGACCAAGAGATGGATTTGTGATTAAATAACAAGAGTCACTTAATGGGGAATGTAATGGAGCACTTTAATCAAAGGCTGTGGTGCAGCTCTATGACAACTGTTATCTCCGCTCGTCTGAATCTGCGGGTGATCATAATAGCAGGATGAGGTGAACTAATGAAAGAGATGGTAGAGTAGGACGATAAGACTGCCCTTCCACCACCCACACTCAAATATTACTTTAATGACTTGATCATCCTTTGCATATATAATAGGACAAAGCTCGTCTGCAGCGGCTTGATAAAACTGTTCCAGCGCACAGTGGTGACAGGCTAATAGCTAAACTCCATTCCAGACTTTATAACTGCACTGAAACCCACAGTGAATTCAAATGGATTGACAGCAGCAGACACAGGCGCAGACGCTTAAAATTATTTTTTTCAATTTGAATGGGGGAGCTGCCTCGTTCTACATCACCTAAATACCTGTAAAAATGGAGTCTGCTTCCATTTAGCTCTTCCACCAGCATAGATTTCCTCCTTACCTGCCAGCGGCGTCGCAACCCCCACCCCCTCCCTGACTGAAAGAATGTGAAATATCACTCCTGGCTGGCAGGGCCGAGGCTCGGGCCGAGGCCAGACGGACTCTGGAAATTACCCAATACCTCGCCTTCTATAATTCCACACTAATTGTCTGCGAGGCTCTGCATTCAGGTGTGGAATAATTCTGACGGGGCGGCGTATTGAAATTCCACCGCTATCGTCCCCGGGGTCACATTCACAATATCCAGCCCCACACAGCTGAGGAGCCAGAGTTTAGCCTCCTGCATGAGGTAATGAAGAGCCGTATGCATTCACAGGAGTTCCTCCTCGGCTGCGGCGAGGCAGTGGCACCTTTGGGCCCATTATCGCACCGCTGCTATGACAGGTGCAGACGCTTCACACCCAGACACCCTGAACTTTCATTATAGAGCACCTCTGAGGAGGCGCAGGAATCATAACAAGGACAAAAGTAGCCTGACGTTTATGTTGCGACGTCGCTCCTATCGTGCCTGGAATTGTGTTCTATAATGGTAAACAGCATATTTGTGAGAAGTGTGGAGTGGAGAAGAGAACTAGTGAGAGGAGCAAGAAAAGGAGGTTTGCATGTTTACACGACCTGTACTCTCCTCTGAAAGTCCTCCACTGCAATAAAGGCAAAAAAAATGCAAGTAAGCCAAACACAAGTATACAATTTACACGATCAATTCACCCGGCCTACATATACAAGGTGTTTTGCTAATGTGGCGCGCGAGGCGAAGTTCCCCCAGGTGAGTAAACGCATGCAGAGATTGCTGACAGCGATTATAAGACAATACATCTTTTTACATGCTTGAGTAAATCGATTTGCAAACGTGTGGTCTGGGTCGGCTTCTCTGAGTAAATCAATGTCGATAGGTGATTTCAATCTAATTATGTTGTTTACGCACCATATAATGTAGCGTATATTTTTCCCCCTGAAGAGAAAAGAAACGACTACAATAATAATGTGGTTTAATTGCTTTATTTGTCAGAGGAAACAATGGTCTTTAATTGCACCTATTGACGTCCTATCAGGGGATAAATACGCCTGATTCATTTAATTGAGATTGATGAGTCACTTTTGAAGAGCTCCCCCCCCCCCCCCTCTGGATCCGTGCCAAAATCTAGGATTCTTCAAAATCAGTTAATACATTTTTTTAGAAATCCTGCTAACAAATAAGCCGAGCAACAGATGCAGATCAAAGATAGATGAAGGCAGTGAACAATGAGGAAGAAGGAGGAGAAAAGAAGAGAAAAGCACAATGCATCTTCTATGCATCTACTTTTGCATGATAAAGTAACCCAGAAAAGTACCACATAACAAAAGTACTAAATAACAAAAGCTCCACAGCAGGCCTAAAGCAACTGCATGCCGAGCCTCCAGTGGTAGTTACTCTCCTGCAGCTCCTATTCATCGTATAGGCACCATGTGGGTACGCATACATCCTGTACCACAGAGTCCCCCGCGATGACTAATGAAGTTGACACAGGGCTTTCAACTATTCATGACTTGGGGCCTGAATTATTTGTTGGGTTGATGCAAGAAAGCAAATTGTGTTTCCAACGATGAAGCCCTGCAAAAGAGGCCTCCCTCTGTGGGAATCTCCTGACTAGGCATGCCTTTGATTTCAGAAGGGGCGACTCTGGTTCCTACATTAACCGCGCGGCTCCTCGGCTCCTCGGCTCCTCGGGGTGGACGCTGCTCGCAGCTGTGGGTACGTGAGAGCGAGATGAAGAGGCAGAGGGAGAAGAGGCTGAGCTAAAGCTCATTATGCTGCTTGCTTACAGGCGTTGTGTGGATATTCTATTAGCCATATCTAAAGTGTAATTGTACCGTTGGGGGGGACAGTGTTGTCGGGGTGCCAGGCTTTCTCTCAGCGACTAGCGAAGTGTGGTAATCTCACACACCATCTCATTACAGTTTAAACCCCCAGCAGCTGCTCACATTAGACTTTTATTACACGCTGCCGCTCACAGCTGTGCTGGCATAGCACCGGGCAGGATGGTGAGAGACGGGAACAAAGACGGACAGACAGACACAGGGATTCCAGTGCAACATTTGGCTCCCATCAAAAAAGTGGAAATATCGGAACAGAGGGTTCTAATGACCCTAACAGGCTCTCAGTGTGATCGCTGCGCTCCCTCCAGCCCAGACCCTAAACACAGGCCAAGGACGGTCGCACAGATGGACTAAGTCAAACACAGTCAAACTGGGATTCCATCAAATCTGCCAGACTAATGGACACACAAACACTTCAGTCATCTGTCTTGGCTTGTGGGCACTGGACCTTTATGTGTTTTGGTGGCGGTTTGCTGTGTGTGTGCATCTGTGTGTGTCAGAGGGGACATCGGACAAAACACAGAAATGTGTGAAGAAATAGTAGTAAAAAAGTTTTTTTTATAGTGCCTTCAGGGCGATACAAGTTAAATAAATAATTGATAATAAATGCCTGGGGTTTGTGACGTTGACACCAAAGCTGAAAAAGGTTAGATAACATGAAGCTATAATTTAAATCATTTTGACAGGGATCATGTTCGCTCATTAAAATGACATTAAATTCAAGTTACCATGACAAAACGTGTAACAAGTCAAAACACTTCACTATCAAAGATTGCAGTAAATTTAACTTACAGTAAACTCTGGAAATTATGTTAAACTATGTTAAAAAATAATAATATAATCCTCTCCCTTGCTGAGTGAAAACAGATCAGTGTAGGACATTTTGAGACACAGCTGTGTAACACTCATGGACTGATGTTGGCCACTTGCTCACTAGTCTTGAACTTGGCGAGTGTGTCGAAACAAGTGTGTGTGTGTGTGTGTGTGTGTGTGTGTGTGGGGGGGGGGGAGGTTACATTACAATGTGTCACACGTTGATGTCAACATTTTATGGGAGGAAAAGATGAATGGTAACTTTCAGGGCGTCTGGATTTGTTTGACATTCAGCTCATAGATCTTAATGTATTCCACTATAAGCATGAAGGGAAGCAGCTACAGCGCCGTACAGCTCCTTTCTAACGTACAGAAGCTGAGGGAGGACGTGAGACGATGAGATGAGTTTCTCCACAGATCAAGAAAACCCGACGTTTCCCAAAATCGGTCAGATAAAGTGCAGCCGCAGCACCGAGGCTGCTTCCTCCAGCTGCTGTGTGTCAGAGGAGCAGGAACATATTGATCAGCGTGTCACATTTCTCTACCAGACAGAAAATATATACATTAGTTTGTGTCATATAAGAAGAGATCTCCAGACAAATGTTCCCTTATTTCCACAGAGTGACTTTCACTTCCTTGACATCTCCAGAACTCTAACCTCTCTCTGCCTCCCGGCCGTTTAAGTTCCATTTTTAAACACGTTGCATCTGCTCAAGAGATTTTTGTCCCTTTTTTATTCTCAAGCGTATTTTTTCTTACTCTCTTTGTAACAGTATATATGCACTGTTTATATTTATTCTATGTATATGTTGGATGCTTCTTTAGGCTTCTCTGTGTTTGACGTTGACACTGTGACCTTAGGATTCCTGAGGCTTTGCACTTGGCAGAAACAAATAAGGGACGAACGCAGCAACTTCCTCCTGCATACTGGACGCCAATATGGCCGCACGTGTATCCAGCAAAAACATTTCATCCAGGCTCCACTTACAATATGAAGCTCCTTCTCCAATTTACACCCTTCAAAACCAGATAGCAGTGCTTGGTCTCATGCAGGCGGTCACATTTGTGTGTGTGTGTGTGTGTGTGTGTGTGTGTGTATGTGTGTGTGTGGACGTGCTGGACGAGCTTGCAGAGGACACTGGGACACAGAGCCCAGCTGGGGAGGGAGATGAGGCACAGCTGGGGATAATTAAACCCAGCACTGTCTCGTGAAGGGGGCCGAGCAGTCACACTGGCCCCGGCGTCCCCTCAGACAGAGCAGCTTAGTGGGACTGACTGCACACACACACATAAACACACACACACACACTCCCCTTCCCTGTGTTCCTCCATCACAGGCTCAGTTGCACACGAAGACAGCGGGTGCGTCCCCAAAAAAAAAACCTGACAACCCTCCCGTCTCCTCCTACCTTCCACCTCACAGGCAGGGGAGGAGAGGCGGTGAGAGATTTGGGACGCACCCCGTGAGCGAGCTGCTGTGGAGCCTTCCAGCGCTCCAGAGCGCCTGGATGAGAACCCAATGAAACAGCTTGACTCTGCTGTTATTGCCGTAAACGAGTGTGATTTTGGAAATGCCAATCCCCTCCTCTGTGACACACACACACACACACACACACGCATGCTGCAGAGTGGAGTCATTTTGTAAAGATAATTGGCGGCTGCACTGATAACACGGAGGTTAGCAGTAACAGACCTGGCCGGCTTTATCAGCTCCTAATGCTCCTTGGCTCCGTGTGAGGCGTGGACGGCGGCCATATCACAGCCAGAGCTCGCCTGCGTCAAGCCGGGGCCGGGGGTTTGTCTCGTTTGAGGAATGCCTTTTCCTGTTTCTCCTCCAAACGGCCTGATTAATCTACCGTGGCACCGCTCTGTGTCTCTGCTGCGCCGGTTCTGTATCATTGGAAGTGAAAAGGTTTACTTTGGATGCGGCGGCAGAAAAGTGAAACCCTCCACAGATCACCCAAATATCTCTTTACAAACCGACGCCGGGCGCCAACTCAAACAGCTTTAGGTTGAATGAATTGACCTGTCCTACATTTAAGAATCCCTACACTTGGTACGGTGATAAAATGTCACTTTCCGAGAACCGTCAAGCTCCTCGCCGTTGCCAAAGTTGCTGAGGCGAACGAGCCGCGTGATTAATCGGGAGCGGCTGGGGGAGGAACGCGCGGGGCCGGCTGTGCGAGCGCCGCCGCCGCCGCCGCCGTTTCCACTTCCCCTGTGTTTGTTTGGATAAGTTAGCCTGTTGAACGGAACCATTTGATTACAAAGGCGCTGCGCTTGGCTCATTAATGGCGCCGTTAATGGCGTTCTCCATCATTTTCAAATCACCGTGTTGTTGCACATGTAGTCGGTACGCGGGGCATTCTGCCGCCTTTATTAAGTTACACTTTACAGGTCTGTAAAATCCCACTGCAGACATTTTATTTGCCACTTCTTGATAGCTGCGCTTGAAATACGGCGGGTGTCGAGCACGCCGGGGCATCCATCTCTCCCCTTCACCCCCGCGCCGCTCTCACAGACAGGCCGCCCGCCCTCGCTCGCTCGTAAATACACCTCGCCTCTCGCGTCTCTCTCTCTCTCTCTCTGACCCACTATTTGGCAGCCTGCACCTTTTTTTTTACAAGCGTCACCTGTGTGGAGAAAAGGACGAACGAGGCCCGGAGGCGATCGTTAGCCGCGCTCGGGGTCGCTCGTCTCTCTAATCGTAGCCGCGGCGGCGAGAATGAGGATGTGCAACACGACCTCAGCGTAGAAACGAAGCTAATGTATTTTCAAATCAAATCCCAAGCTGCAGACTCGGGTGGAATAAGGTTCGCGGCGCTGAGATTAGCATTTATCTCACCATAAGAGGAGAGAGGAGCTCAGCTGTAAACACTACAGACACACAGAGACAGACAGACAGACAGACAGACAGGAGAGGACGGGAGGACAAACGCAAACACGCAGGCAATCAAGTGCAATCAGTCAGGCGTCGCGTTAAATGAAACACACTCCGGATGCCTTATCAAGCAGGTTGAGGGCACGGAGTGATCAACCCTGCAGGCCTCGTAAACACGCCGTCTGTTTGCTCCTCCGCTCCTCATATTTGCTTCTTTTTCCGTAAGCGAGCGAGGACGAGCGGGGGACACACACTTCATATCAGGTTTACCACACAGATTACACACACGCTTCCCCCTTCGTTGCCATCGCGGCTCTGATAGCGGCGGCGACAGACGAGCAGCGACAAACCAAACATTTTAATTTCAGCGCATTCTTCCTCGTCTCCGCAAGGATCATTAAGCCGAGGCCTAATAAACGCCGCTAACCATGATGGATGGCTCCTCCACTCCACAGTCCTCTTCCCGCCTTCATGGAGATAAGTAGCTGCTTCTTCTCGTGACGTCTTCTTCTCTGGGTACTGGCGGGGGGGGAGGGAACTCGCTCCGCCCCTTGAATCCATCAGGCTGTAGCGGCGTGGGGGCGGGCTTGAGGGGGGGCGGTGGGGGGGGGTGGAGGGTTTCAAGCTCCGCTCCACGCAGGAGCTTGTTAGAGTAACACGTATGACCATGTAGGAGCTTTAATGAGCGGCGAGCGAGCCGGGGAGAACCGTGTCTGGGCGACAGAGAACATAAATCTCCTGTCCGGCTCGCCACCCCGGGGGACCGCACCAACACGGAGAGATTGTGCAAGTCTGTGTGAATCTGCAAAATGCCTGGCCTGCACTAGAGTGTGTGTGTGTGTGTGTGTGTGTGTGTGTGTGTGTGTGTGTGTGTGTGTGTGTGTGTGTGTGTGTGTGTGTGTGTGTGTGTGTGTGTGTGTGTGTGTGTGTGTGTGTGTGTGTGGGGACATGTGATGTAGATGAGTACAGCAGTATTCTCCCAGGAGCTCTATCTACCATATTTGAAAGAAGCAGGTTGTTTGAATTATGATCCAACAATAGAGCTCCACTCTGTAAATGAATCCGACGCTGCCACATCGATCATCGGCACAGGATTCTCTCTGCGCTTGCTTCCTTTTATTTGGAACAACTTTTGGAAATCAATGGCAGGGTTCTTCTGCGGCAGGTCGGGATCGTTCTCCTCTCCTCTGGTGTGCGTGCGGCTGTGAGATCTGCTCCGTCTCTCCTTCCTCCAAGGTGATTCCTTCTCCTTCCTGCTTCCTGTCGAGCGATCTGCTGAGCTCTGCGGCTGTCTGTGCCGCCCCGGGCCCGGTGTAGGATGTCCTGCACACGCCGGTCGCCTTCTCCCCGTCGCTCGGGCTCGCAGGGAAGCGGCTGGCTGCAGTGTCGGTGTGTGTAACCGGCGTATGAAACTCTATTAAAGTATCGATTGTGGTTGAGGTTTGTCTGCAGCGTTACCTCAGAATATGCGCTCGTGTTTGCATTAGCCAGGAACAGACGGAGGGTATGGACAGCGTGTGTGTGTGTGCACGTGTACCGCAGGAATGTGTACTGACATGTGTGCGTGTGACAGAGACATGGTATGTGTGTGTTCCCGCCGCAGGGAGCAGCTATGGTCATATTTTAATAACTCAGAGTTGGATTATGTACTGTGGGGCTGTAATATCACACCGCCGGGCCAAAGCCCAAACTGATTCTCTGTTTGCTGGCCCTTGGCAGAGCAAAACACCTATCTGGGGATTCGCCAAAACATTGTTTTCAGTTCTGCAGCACTTGTGAAAATGTGAGCTCCCACATGATTCCAGTTCAAAGGTACGCCTTTGCCGTTTTGTCTGCCTCAGCACACAGCACGCTCTCTCCTGCCTACAATGAACAGAGCTCCAGGTTTAATAGGCCTTAAGTAGCGCGCCCCCTTTGCTGCCTTTGAAGAGCAAACACTCTCACTCGTGCACAGATCTGCACACTCACACACACACACACACACACACTGCTGGGCGAGCAATAAAAACACAGCGCAACAGTGGCTCTCTCTCTCTCTCTCTCTCTCTCTCTCTCTCTCTCTCTCTGACACATCAAAAGCCGAGCTGAGGGGAGTAATGTGTGGAATGATGTGTGTGCAGACCAAGGCCAGGATGCCATTCATGGTTGTAGTGTTGTGGTTTTTACTGCCTGAGGAGGCTTTAAAGCCGCGGCTGGCAACTTCCATACAGTAGTTTTAACACGCGCTGCTCAGTGCCATCTCAAGTGCAGTTTGTGTTCAAACGATTGCCACTGCTGAGGCTTATTTTAGCCCAACGCCACGCTCAGGACATAAAGCTGTGAGACTGTAGCACGTTTATGAAAATGTCAGCGATATCACGGTGACAAAAGACCGACTCGTAAAACAATAAGGACCATAAACAACATGGAGCAACGGTAAAGTGAAGGTGAGGGGAGTGAGAGCGAGCGAGAGAGAGAGAGAGAGGGAGTGAGAGCAGGCCGGGCGCACGTAGGCCATCGTCTGTGTGTGCGTGTGAGAGTGTGTGTGAGAGTGTGTGTGTTTGCACGTGAGCATGTGCACGCTCACATGTGGCTGACTGAGCTATCGTATAACGCGAGCAGTGAAGGAGAAGGAGAACGTTACAATTAGCCGTGTGCTGAGAGCGCGGAGCCTCATCCTACCAGGCATGTTTAGGCTTTAGTCACGCGGTGATTACACATGTCAGCCTTTGTTTTCTGTTTCACATAAAGTCGGCAACATAACGAGGGAAAAGGCAAATACACCCGACTCTTAATGTCTTCAACCTCATTTAGGAGACGAGCGGCTCTATGGGGTTTGAAACGAGAGCAGGGCCGAGGAAGAGGAGGAGGAAGAGGAAGAGGGGGCCTGTAAACAGCCGCTCTGCTGCTCCAGATGGGAAAGTTCTGTTAAACTGTAATGAGGAGGCGTAATGACACAAACGAGCTTGATCGAGCTCGACGTCGACGCGCCTTTCGCCCGGCAATACGAGCGCAGAAGCTATTACGACATTTCTCTCTTTTTCTTTCCTCCTCTCGTTCTCTGAGATATCCATTTACAGGGACGTTCATTAAAAGTTTAAGGGAACATGGTTCAATTCTCTCTCTCTCTCTTGCTCCCTCGCTTTCTCTCTGTGTCTCGCTCTCTCTCTCATTGTGTCTCTCTCTCTCGCTCCCTCACTCTATCTCTTTCTCTCTGTCTCTCTCTCTCTCCCTCCCTCTCATCTCTCTCTCTCTCTTTCTCCCTTTCTTCTCTCCCACCCTCTCAACCTCCCTCCTTCTCTCTCTCCCTCTTCTCTCCAACCCTCTCAACCTCCCTCCGTCTCTCTCTCTCTTCTCTATCTCACTCTCCCTCCTTCTCTCTCTCTCTCTTCTCTATCTCACCCTCCCTCCTTCTCTCTCTCTGTCTCTCTCGCTATCTCTTTCTCTCTGTCTCCATCTCAACCTCCCTCCTTCTCCCTCTCTCTCTCCCTACCTTCTCTCTCTCTCGCCCTCTCAACCTCCTTCCTTCTCTCTCTCTTCGCCAAGGGAGAGACGATGAAATGGCAAGTACAAATGATAAAACAACAAAGGAGTAGGAGTGACCGTTCCTCTCGGGCTCCTTTTCAGCAGCTGCATTAACAAGCCTGTTTGATTTCCTGCTCCGATGTGAAGTCGTCAGCCCGTGTGTCCGGCGTGCTGTGTTTAGGGTGTCGAAAGGAGTTGTGTTTTCTGGCACCGGCCGATAATAAATGCTAACGGCGGTGACCTTACGTCTCCTTTGCTGTGTTGCTCTACGGTCATTCTCAAAACAGACTGAGGAATCCTCCGGAGCCCGGGTCAGGAATCCATCACCGGGGTTTTACAATAACACACATTTCCATACTGAGACGCTGTGTGAGAAACGGACCTGGGGTTGCAGGGGGGAGGAGAGGGGAGGAGGCAGGAGGAGAGAGGAGGAGGCAGGGGGGCTGTGAACTCCTAAATCAAAATATTTTCACACAAACTCTAAGCGTTCAGGTCTCCCGTGTGTTAAATAAGGTTAAAATACTTGTAACCCTCCCAGTGCTTCTCTTTTACATATGCAAATGTGAGAACGCAGACGTTTTTTCCCTTTTTAATCTGCATAATATGAATCACGACTGCGTCTTAGATCTGCTTGGTCGATTTCCAGCTATGCCCAAACACAAAAATCCATATTTGGCAAGACGGAAAGGAACAAAGATTAGAGTTTTGTAGGGGGGAGGCGAACGGCAGATTAGACGGCGAGTAGACAGACGTGCACTCACACACACACACACACACACACACACACACACACACACACACACACACACACACACTTCCACAGGCCGGGCTACGTTAGAGCGCTATGATTGTGATTTACCTATGCATGACCGTTTTGATGAAAGTGTACTTCTTTGTCCTTGTAAACGCGGCCCGGCAGTCAATACGGCCTCTCCCACTCCATAATAGTCTCCATTGTCAGGGCGACGCACTAAAGATGCTCTGTGACGGATGAAACAAAAGAAGGGGGGGAACATTCTTTTGCCGAGTTGGCATTATTGGATTTGGATCGTAACATGCTGGTATCAAGTTAGGCTGAGACGAGCCGGTGAAGATCACACTGGAATCACAACAGACAAGGACTGATTGTTATTGCACTGAGCTTCCATTAATAATTCAATCATTTGACCCGTGACATGATTTCCCGTAAAACAATCTGATCCTCGGAGGGCTGATGGAGATATTTGAAATCTATGTGTGAGTGTGTGTGAGTGTGTGTGTGTGTGTGTGCGCGCGCCATCATGTGTGTGTCTGTTTTGACCTTCCCAATATGACACAGAGCCGGAGCCCGGGGGTACAAGGCTACAACTGCCAGTGTGGAGGAGAGGAGACAAAGAGAGGAGAGGCTAAGAGGCTACAAGTACAAGTGGGGAGGAGAGGAGAGGAGACAAAGGAAGGAGAGGAGAGGAGAGGGGGTGAGGTGAGGGGAGGAGACAGCGAGGAGAGGAGTCAAAGAAAGGAGAGGAGAGGCTAAGAGGCTACACATACAAGTGGGGAGGAGAGGAGAGGAGAGGAGACAAAGAAAGGAGATGAGAGGAGAGGATAGGTGGTGAGGGGAGGAGAGGGAAGGAGTAGACAGAGAGGAGAGGAGACAAAGAGAGGAGAGGAGGTGAGTAGAGGAGTGGAGAGGAGAGTAAAGGAGGAGAGGAGAAAAATAAAGGTAAGGAGAAGCTAAGAGGCTACAGGTACAAGTGTGGAGAGGAGGAGAGGAGAGGAAGAGAGGAGATAAGAGGAGTTGAAAAGGAGGGAAAAGAGACAAAGGGAGGAGAGGAAGAGAGGAGAAGGAAAGTAGCGACCCTCAGCCTTCAGCCTGTGCAGCTGAGGTGCTGCAGTCATGTGTCTGTGTCTCCCTGAGGTGCAGCACAGAAACACAGTGAGCAGCATCAACACCTCCACACACACACACACACACACACACACACACACACACACACACACACACACACACACACACACAAAGGCCGACTTAAGCCCCTGAATCATGTAATAGATTGTTTTCACTCGCACCAATGTAGGCCCGGTCCAACCACACACACACACACACGCACACGCACAGACACACACGCACTCACACACAGAACCCGGGGTGCCATCTATCAGGCAGCAGCCTGGGAAGGAAGGAAATGTGCTCTGTGATGGCTGTAAATGAGAGCTGTGGCCGCGCTGTCACATCGGCTTTGGCGGGGAAACGGGGAGCCGCGAGGGGCCGGCGAGGGGCGGAGGGCACGGACACTGTGTACGGATATAATGAACCGGGAGACGGCCAGGACAGGGGGGTGGGCGGACGAGTGTGTGTGTGTGTGTGTGTGGGAGAGAGAGGGAGAGTGAGAGAGAGACAGAGAGAGAGGTAAATAAGAAAATTGAGTTAAGAAAAGAAAAGTGTGTGGCAGAGGCGACGGCAATGATCAAGATCGAAAAGAAAAGAGAGAGAGAGAGTGAGGGGGGGGGGGCAGGGGGGCACGAGGCAGCCTGCAGGGAAACACAACACGAGGCGAAATGGAGGCTCGGGCAGGCGATGGCGGTGGCGGTGGCGGCGGCGGCGGCGGCGGCGGCGGCGGCGGCGTTAAAACCAAACGGATATTTACTTTAATTAGAGGAGGCTAATGTGTCTCCAGGTGTGTCGGCGTGTCGGTGTGAGAGTAATTAGAAGCGCGGGGCGAGCGAGGAGATGGTCCTGCAGGGCGAGCCAGGTCCTGCAGGGAGGAGGAGGAGGAGGAAGAGGAGGAGGTCTAGGTCTGTACATCATCAATGCCTTAGCAATAACAAAAGCAGAGTTAATAGAATGTAATGCGTCTCCTCACCCGTCCGTTTGTTCAAATGGTCATTAGGCTAATGCCCAGTAATTCTTTCCTCCTGTGCTCCAGCCCCAAACTCCTCCTCCTCCTCCTCCTCCTCCTGAACTCCTTCCTCCATTTTCTTCCCCCCCCTTCACTTTTGACAGAGAATCCCTCTCTCCGCCTCCGTAGCGACATGATGAACACAGTTTTCATGGCAGCGCTGTGATCATCGCTCTTCATAAAATGCACCAGATCCTCTACGAAAGGAAGGAATTTGGCTCCGTCTGTCCGCAGCCAAATGTACAGATTTACAGTCCCACACTCCGGATCGCCACCGTGTTTTAATGCATCATAAACACTTGGTGTTTTTTGGTCTCTGTTCCAATAAAAACAGAGAGCGCGGGGGTGTAATATGTGGAGCTGGGGGAAATTAAAGCTGAAGTTCCCTCTCCTCCTCAGTGCACACACACACTCGCTCTCTCTCTCTCTCACACACACACACACACACGCACACTCACTCTCTCTCTCTCTCTCTCTCTCTCTCACACACACACACACACACACACACACACACACACAGTTAATCAGCAGCCCAGTGAGAAATCTTAGACCACATCTACACCCAGTGGAGGGAACCTGATACAACCACAGCCCCCCCTGCCCCCCCCCCCCCCTCTCTACCCCCCTGCCCCCCCCCCCCCCCCCCCCCCCCCCTTTTCTTAATCATCGACACACTGGCTCCCCTGATAAATTAGACGAAAGGTTGAGAAAACGTATGATTATCTAAAGCTAATGAAGACTGAAAGTGATCTCAAACAAAGGTAACTGCAGGGGGGGGGGGGGGGGGAGGCGTGCGGGAGAACACGGATCTGAATCACAGCCAGACGACGGACATTTTCTCCCTGGTTTCTGCCTCGGCTGCTGTTTCCAAAAAGTCCTTTCAGTGTGCGGTGACAAACATAACCCGACTGACTGCTGGAAAAATAAATCATACTTTCATGTGAAGACAAATGCCTCACCCACTGGGAGTAGCCTGAGGCTGGAGTCATAATGGCCTCCCTCTCTCTCTCTCTCTCTCTCGCTCTCTCTCTCTCAGGCAGGGAGTTTCCCCTCGCTCGCTCTTCGTCCGCCCAAACACTCGGCCCACGCTCGCTCCCAATCAGAACATCTGCCTCGTCGGGTCGTACGTGACTCTGGGCCGACACGCTTCGGCCGCCCTGCGACACATCACTTCTTTTAAAGTTTTACAGAAAAGGTCCAGGGGTCACGCTCCTTCTCACGATGGCACGACGTCGCCACTTTGCGATCCAGCCGTTAAATCGAGCATTTCCCTTGGTAACGGGGCTCGGTCTTGGCCCGGGCTCAGGCTTTCTGGCTTTGGCTCGGCTCGACCCCGAGGCCCAGCTGCAGGAGCCTGTCTCCTCTTCACTCTCTCTCCCTCTGCGTGTGTGTGTGTGTGTGCGTGTGTGTGTGTGTGTGTGTGTGTGTGTGTGCTCTCAGTGCTATCAGGTTGCCACTCCTCCTCCTGCAGCCCATTACACAGGCCTCTTTATGCTGCGCTAAAAGCTGCTCATGTTCAAACACTCCAGGGAAAAGCTCCTTAAAACATGTCAGGATGAGAGGCCCTGTCTGGTAAAATATTAATAGGAAGTTAATTGGTTGTTAATGGACTGGTGCTTGGGCAGGAATCGCCCTCCATTAGCTGGGCCACAGAAACAACCCATTCAGAGGTGTCATCTTACCGCCGACTCAATCTAATTGTTTTCCGGTCACTGTAACCTGGTGTTAAAGTCATTATTGCTGTCTGAGTTTGATATAAGGTCTCCACGCGCATTATCGCACCGCACGACGATCTCCTTCCCTTCCTTTCACCCCCTTTGCTGCCGCCGGCGTTCGATTAAGGCTTCGGTCCCGGGTTCGGTTTCTATCTGCGGGGTTTAGTTTGGATCGTTAACGGGACGGATTCCAAAGGTTAATCGCTGGTTTTGTTGAACGGTGAAGAACAAACCAACTGTAGCGCGGTGGAAGCATCTGCTGCTCCCTGACGAGGCCTGTGGGTGTGTGTGTGAGTGGACCTCTGTGGATCCAGGCTGCTGCAAACTTAAGTACACAACACTAAAAGCTCATCGTAACTACTGGATTCCCAAACAGAGCATAAAATAAAGACATATTGATTTTGTTTTTCAGATGTTTCAGGGTTAGAATGTTACAGGAAAACACATTCTGAGACAAAACTTAACACATTTTGTATCTAAGCGAACTTCTATCTCCATGTAAAGGAGCTCTGAGAGGCTTTCAGTGTGTGGTACAGACTGAATCTCACCAGAACGCAACGACACACACAATAACAAAGCCAACGGCCTGATGCTGCTTTGACTTCAATAAAAAACAATCCCTTTCCAGATCTGGATAATTATCTGATCATTAAATGAAATGGGTGAGAAACGTGCAAAGTTTATAGGTGAGATTATCTTATTATGTGTTTCCAGTAGCGACAGAAGTGGTTTTGTCGAGTCTTTAATTGTCACAGTTGGGTGAAGAGAAGTAACGACGACTTCCTCTTCCTTGGCGAGTGTATTATTAGATGAAGGCTTGTTCGCTCTAATGACTCCCTCCCCTTCTAAGTTTGTTCGGTGTCATCCACGTCGGCTCGGCACAAAAAGAAACCCAAGCTCTATCCCCTTTGTTAATCTTTCCTTGATTAACGCATGAGGAAAGAGTTTTGCGCTTTGTTGTTCTGCGGCCGGCGTGTTTGTGCTCTCCGTGGTTCTCGTTACCCAACAGAAGAAGAAACCCCCCGCCCCCCCCCCCCCCCCCCCCCCCTCCCCTGCCTGAGTGGCCATGTAATATTGATGCAGAGCAGACCAGCAGAAACACAGAAATGAAATGGAATCTAAACTAAGTTCAAATGTCGACGTCAACACATGCATTTTTGATCATCGCTAACCGAGGAGAGGCTGGTCCTCTTAGCGGAGCCACAGGGGCGGCGAGCAGCGCCCAGTATATTTAGAAATAAGTGATATTTCAGCGTGTCTTTCAATCCCGACGTCGTTCAGCTCCGATTCATTTATGAGACAGACAAATACTTGTTGAAAGAGCTTGTTCAGGAAATGGCACTTAGGCTGGCGGTGTAGAGGTTACACAGAGACTGCTCTTTACAGTTTGGGCCCTAAATGCACCATGTAACTAAAATAAACCAGCTTTCAGGGTAATGTATTTTTCTGCAGGCCGACACAGACCGACGCAGAAAAAAAAAAGTATAGATTTCCCTCCCACGACTGCAGGCTTCATGGATGAAAAATCAAAAAAAAAACACGGCCTGATCAAGTTTGCAATATTACATTCTTGCCAAATCACATCTGAAGTTTTTACAATTCAAGCCTGAATTCCGCTTTTGATGAACTTTTATTCTTTGTTTACAGGGAAACTTTAACGCAGTGAACTCCCTTCCCCCGTGACACCAACTATTCAATGGCAACCTTGTTAAAACACTCAGTAATTTCGGCTCCAATTACATTACGAGGCAAAAGTCAATGGATCCAACAGATGTTCAACTGTCATTTGCTGACTGAACCGGCGCAGCGCCCGCGGCCGCCACTAGATGGCGCAGAAACACAGGCGGCCGTTCTGAGGGGCGGCACAACGTGGCTGTTCCTCGCGCGGATAAAGAGATTAAACAAATCAGCCCTGTGATGTGTTCTGGCTTCCTGCTGTGATCTATTACTTGAATGAGCGGAGAGTGAGAGAATCCTGATGAGAGCTAATGTAGCTTTACAAAGAGCCTGCCTGACGGATGTTTGTCCATCCCTCTGCATTGTACGTAGTGTGTGTGTGTGTGTGTGTGTCCAGAAGGAAGGAAAGACAAAAAATCAATCTCTCTCCAAAATGATCCCAGGAGACACAGAAGTCCCTGAAAGTGTGTGTATCCCCGTATCATCCCACGCTCCAATGAGAGTCATTATTAACCAAATATACACTCATGCATCCAATTTATTACACATTAAGCTTGACATGATGCAACATATGGGCAGATTCTTGGCTTTTGTTTAGCAAAAAAACTAAACTTTTTTTCAAACAGACGTAAGCTGCAGCTGCAATCAGTACACAATACACAATGGAACACTTACAAAGAACACTTTAAGAAAGTACACCAGTAGAAAAGTTACAACAGTATGAAACGTCTACTCCGGGGGGAAATGTACTACAAAATAAAGTATTACAACCCCCACAACAAGCAACATGTAAAAAGAAAAGGCATTACCCATAGAGTCAGTCGACTACCAGGCCACCGGCTCTGACTGCATGTGGGCTTTACTCTGTTAAAGTCTCCTTAGTCTTAAATCTACCGTGTATTTGTGTAACATTTCGATGAAGCAATCACTTGTGTTTTCCAAGCGATTAACCTGTCTATGACTATTAGTGGACTAAGCATTTCTATGGATAAGAGCCGTCAAAAATCTCCCTTTACGCCTCTGGATGACAGCAGTACATACCGAAGTTCATTAAGTGTCAGTCAGCAGGTTTCCCCTCAGCCCAGGTGCAGCCAGGCTCAGTGTGAACAAAGGCAAACCAACAATGAGTACAAACGCACAGGTGAGCTACAGGAAAATCAACTCTCCATCGTAGTCTTAGAAATATCTAGAAGCAGAACGCCAAACGCGCTTGAAAAAATTGAATTCTCCCTCATCAGGTGTGAGCCGATGATGTTCCTCCATCCGGACGAGACGCCACCTAGTTGCCGTGTCAACCTGGCCGTTGGTGAGAACACACAGAGGAATGCATGCTACAGAGTGTTTAATCAGTTTAGCTTGAGAATCATTGGGTGTGTGAGATGTGTGATGAAGAGAGAAATGAGAGGAAGAAGAGCAAGAGAGTGAGTGTGTGTGTGTGTGTCGTTAGATTACAATAGAGCAGAAGAATGTACAGTTCCACCGCTGTCACCCTGTAGGAACAACCAGGCGTCACTTCTTTCACCTCAGCCTTAAAGCCTGTAAGCGTCCCGGCTGAGCGGAAACGGACCGAGCACCGGGCGGCAGTGCTCAAGTGACAGTGAGGGGACAAACACCGGGGGGCCCGGGCTCGGCTGGCTCTAGGCCGGGTTGTGGAACAGGATGGGTTTGACCACGCCCGTCAGGATCTTGGGCACGTGGACGCTCACTATCTCTGAGATCATCTCAGGGAAGTTGACCCGCGTCTGCAGGGACTGAGCCTGGATGAAGAGATCGTAGGTGAACTGGTGCAACTTTCTCACCACCTGAGAGAGGGAGGGGGAGAGAGGGAGAGGGAGAGAGAGAGACGGGTTATAAATAACAGAGATGATACATTACAAAGAGCTCAGCATATAAATTTAACAAAGTCTTTAACTATGAGCCTGCGGAGGTGATTTAAAAATGACACACACACACACACACACACACACACACACACACACACACACACACACACACACACACACACGCACACAGCACTTTCTGAAGCCTGAAGGACTGAAGTGTGAAGGCTTCATCAACTCTGTTCTCCAGTCTAAAGGGCTCTATCAAGGCAATCCCTGGCTGCCCTCCAGCTCAAAAGGCATTAGAAGTTCTAAAATGTGGCTTGGAGACACACACGGCTGAGCTTTAAAGGCTAAAGCCACAGTGAAAGACATGAGACAGAGAGTGCTGCTGCTCAGCTCTGTGGGTGGAAACTTTTAAGCCCGCTGCACTTCTGGCCGCAGCTCAGGCGGTGACATCTGAGCAGGTGTTTCCTATCAGCTGGGAACCTTCTGTCATACATGGTTTCCATCACCGATCTACCCTTTATAATCCCCTAGGAAAATCGGAAAAGTAATGAGATGATGCGCATACCTCCGCCGTGGAGGAACGAGGCTCTTTCTGACAGATTCTCCTCCTCCTCTTCTTCATGGAGAGGAGGAGGAGGAGGGGAATCTGTAACCTCTGGACTGTGAGGCAACAGTGCCACCATGCTGACACACAGAAGCTGTCTGAGCTGCATGCTGAGGAAACTTCACCTCACTCACATTGTTTTGCAAAGAAATGACAGAAATGTGGAATAACATTGGATTTTGCAAAGTTAAGGAATGATTTCTGGAGCCAAAACCCCAAAATGTTCCAAAAGCTTCGTCCTCAGAACATTTAGACGTGATTCTGATTAAACCAAAAGCAGAAACACACACAAACACAGCTTCCTTGGTGGAGGTATTGAGAGCTGAAGGTGGTGCCCTCTAGCGGGTGCGTCCCTACTGTCCTCGCCGCTCCGATTGTTACAAAGAATTCTAATCTAATCCACATCAGCCTCATTTTTAGGGGGAATAACAGACAACCGACAACTACAGCAACAACCAGAGACAACAGTCAGAGTCTGTGTTCCATCTGTAACCATGCAAACATGATCAGAATCAAACTCTAATCTGGAAAGCATCTGTGCCTGTCTGTCCCTTTGCTGTATGTTTCCACACCACCAGGGGGCGACTGAGCCACTTTCCCCTTCCAGGAGGAGGAAAGTGGCACAGAGAAACTCGGCCAGGATTAAGTCTGATCTACTGATGTGTGTGTTTATCTTTGGTTTGGTGGTAGGAAAAATTCTGCAGCGTCTGGAGCTCGGTCCCGGGCTGTCACTCGAGACCACGGAAGCTTTTTACAGTTTTTTGAAACAGGATGATAGCAAAGCGTGCGTGAGTGTGTCTGTTGGTGTTAGATTAAATGTTAACGTTAATGGCTGACAGATCAGCTTAGAGCCAAATGATTAAAGATCCTGCGTCAACTGAGCACATCATAATTCAGCGCCGTGTTGTTGCGCGCCCGGCTCACTATTTGTCAGGTGTACTTTGATCTGTTTCCTGCCTTAAGAGGCGCAGTGGCAATAAGTGACATTCCCTTCCCTGTGGAGGATCAGCGTAAGGAGTGTTTTTGTATGTTAAGTGGAGTGGGGTGTATTACCGGCTGGAGGTAGTCCAGCAGCTGTGTGAGCTGAAACATTCTCTGCGTACGGGTGGTCTCCCCGTGGTTGCTGGCCAAGCGGTCCAGCTCTTTAATGTAGGAGGTCCGCAGTTCATCAAAATGACGCTGGCTCTTCAGGCCCTCCACCGGCACTGTGACCGCAAAAACCAGAACACAACGTTAACGTTAGCTGTCAACCCCTTCCATCCCATCAATGATCAGGGGGTTCTGAGGTTAAACTCTATTACTGTCATGCTTCTTCTGCTGAGTTGACATTCAGCACGGGATTGGACTCACTGATGCTGAACAGGACCAGGGCCTTCATGCAGAGGAACTCCTCCGGTGTGACCCTCAGCACGTAGAAGCGTTGGGACAGCAGCTTCATCCTCACGCAGTGGTCGTACATGCTGGACACCTGCATCCGCTGGCTGGGTGACAGATGGAGAGAGAGGGAGAGAGACAGATGAGGTTTGGCCCCAAAACAAAAAAAAGGGAGAGGAGAGGGAGGCGAGCGTACAGGAGAGGGAGAGGGGCCCGGCGGGGGCGGGGGGAGAGAGAGAGAAAGGCGAGGGAAAGACTGTTAATGGCAGCAGAAACGAGAGCGGAGCAGAGAGGAAGAAAGGCAGCAGAGGTGAGAAAAATGAGCGAGGCGGATAATGGAAAAGGAGAATGACACTGAGGCAGAGAAAATGAGGGTCAGCAACAAGGGCAGGCGGCTCCATTACCATGCAGGTCAGCAGCAGGCAGCCGGAGCCGCACAGGTCTAATGCAGGGAGGATGACTGTTTTGCTAATGCTACGCAAAACACCAGCCGCCACCCTGGACTCCATGTTTAGATAAGAAAGTCTTTATGATCAAGCTGTGGGTTTAACGGGACAACGGAGGAGCTGGAAGTGAAGCTGGCTGCTGCTTAACTCCACGACATCATTGATTGATCTTTGTGTCCCGGTGACGGAGCCACGTTTTGCTCCACATTAGCATATCAGTAAACTTCTGCTAGGTCCGAAAATCTATTAGTGTTTGTTTCCAGCCCCCTCAGTCGTGTAGTTTAATCATTGACAGAATGAGAAGAGGCCACAGCGACTGAACGTGACGCTCGCCGTGTTGGACAGTGTGATGTTCAGACGCTCTCACACACACACGCACACACACAGCAGGAGAGAGTTAAGGAACCGACAGTTTCAAAAAGACGAGGGACCTAAGGCATCTAGGTTTAATCAGTTAGCATTTGGGAAGGATGATTGACAGGCCAGGATAACATAGGGCCAGGTGTGTGTGTATGTGAGAGGACAGAGGTCACGACTGAATGGCCTCAACAAACATCTTGTTTTTTAGGACCCAAACGTTTCCTCCACTCACTCGTTGAACACCAGGTCGGGGGCGAAGTAGAGCATGGAGCTGTTGGTGAGCGTGTAGGACCTCCAGCCCAGAGCGAACACCATGACGCCCATCCACGACAGCTGGATCACCGTCATCTGGTCGTCCACGTGGAGATCACGGAAACCTGCCCACCGCACACACACACACACACACACACACACACACACACACACACACACACACACACACAAGCTGCATGAGGAGGTGTGTGACTTAATATGACCCCAACCTACACATCACACAGGACGGCTATAGGCCCGGGCCACTCTAGATGAGATCACACCGCCCTCTAGTGGTGAATATGTGAACAGGTGCCTTCATATAGCTGCTCTAATATAAGATAGACTGGGTCAGTCAGTTCACCTGGGCTCAGGCTTTAACCCATGATTACTAA
This sequence comes from Genypterus blacodes, assembly GCF_046128005.1. Taxonomy (NCBI): domain Eukaryota; kingdom Metazoa; phylum Chordata; class Actinopteri; order Ophidiiformes; family Ophidiidae; genus Genypterus; species Genypterus blacodes. The sequence goes on from NW_027466837.1 coordinate 651,686, forward strand.
CTGCTCAAATTCATTACAGCAGGAGGAATGTTCCCTGTGTGTGTGTGTGTGTGTGTGTTCCATTCTCCCTTCAGACCTTGTAGTGTTTATCTAGATCACACTTGACCCGGAGCGACAAAAATAGCAATTGAGCCGGAGCGGCCTTGAAGGGAAGGGAAGAAGCTCCACCTGCGTCCCTCTGTTTACCTGGTATGGCCTTGGCCCAGCGCACCACCGTCACCAGCTGTCTCTCCCCCAGCTCGTTCAGGCTGGTCAGCAGGCTGGCGGGGCTGTCCGGCTGGGCGGGGTCGTGCCCGGCGTTGACCACCGACGGCTCGATGGCCTGCAGGACGCTGAGCAGGGACAGGCAGGAGCGCATGCTGGGAGGAGGACCGAGCATCATGGTCCCGGACGAGGCTGAGGGAGAGAGACAGAGTGAGACGCTGACCTACTGGCACACTGACACCAGGGATTTGGTTTGGAGTCGCCGATCCTCACTTTGAGCCCGAATGGCGGCGCTCCCGTGCTCCGCCTCGCTCCTCCCGGCCCGCTCGCCTCTCTCTCCAGATTCCCAGGACATCATAGGCTGCTCCTCCTCTCCGCTCCTCGGGTGCCCGGCTCCCTTCAGTCGACGACCTTCACAAATCAACAAAGATGAAAGCAGATGAAGCTTCCACGGAGAGTTTGTGTCGTCTGATGGTTACCAGGTGTGATCGTGCGTCAGAGGCCATTCAGGGCTTTGGGGAGCTCCTCCTCCTCCTCCTCCTCGTCTTACTACAGTATTGATTCAGATGTCACAAACTTAACAAGAAGAACCAAGTCAGACACAAGTTTAATCCTTGTGTCTTTTTTTATCTTCTTTTCCATTTTGTCATAATTTCCTTTCTCAAACTTAAAAAAACTTGTGGCTTATTCTTCTTCTTCTGTGGTGCTGTGAGCGCAACAACGGCTCAATTTTGTCGCTAGAAAAAAACGATAGAATAGACGCAGAATAGAATCAAAGACAAACTGCTTGTGTAGATGTCACACACACACACACACACACACACACACACACACACACACACACACACACAGTTCGTTTCACTGCTCGCTTGACCTTTAAAACAGCTGAAACACATCATTATTAAGTTTTTATCTAATGCATTAAAGGTATCTGACTATAAATCATATAAAGGTTGCCCACACACACAACCCTTTCTCTCTCTCTCTCTCTCTCTCTCTCCCCACCCTCCCCCCTCTCTCTCACTCTCTCGCCCTCCCCCCCCCTCTCTCTCTCTCCCCCCCCCCCCCCCCCCCCCTCTCTCTCTCTCTCACTCTCTCACCTTTCAGACTCATTCCTGACATGAAGCATCTCTTTAAGCGACAGGAGGCACAGTTCTTCCGCCTCAGTTTGTCGATGGTGCAGTCGTTCCGGCTGGCACACAGATGGTTCTGCTTACCTGCGGAGAGACACACACACACAGACACACACAGACACACACAGACACACACAAACAAAGAAGGATGAAAGAGCTACTCCAGCAAATACTAGGCTTTCACTCACAGCGATGCGTGCGTGTGTGTGTGGGTGTTAACTGATAAATATCTCGCCCTCATACCTTCAGGTCATTTCGCCCTGCCGGCCTGAGTGAGCCAGTGAGTGTAATTAAATCAGTGGGCCCGTAATTGCGTGTGTGTGAATGTGTGTGTGCTGGTGTAAGTTTGTGCTGGTGTATGTGTGTGTGTGAGTGTGTGTGTGTGTGTGTCATGCCCACCTGCAGCGGCCCTCTTAAAGAACACTTTGCAGCTGCCACAGGTGACGGCTCCATAGTGACAACCTGAAGCATCGTCGCCGCACACCTGACACACCCTCCGGTCTGACAGATACACACCTGGAAACAGATCCTCATGCCTGGACACACACGGATACACACACACACACACACACACATTAATAAGTACAATATAAGATACAATATACTGTAAAGTGTGACATAGAAAACCTTCAGCTGCTAACATCAGAATAAGCAGAATAACAGAAGAGTCATTAGTTATGATATTTAAAATGAATTCCCTTAATGCAATTTTATTTATCGTGTCCTTATTGATCATATCCCAACTCAGGATGTCATCTGATGGGCATTTGTGCAGTCAGAATAACTTGATTTCATTGATTTTTAGGATCCAGCAGCTTTTCTCCCATTCAAAGTCCAGACTGAGCCGCATGTGCTGCTGTTGTTTATCCTGACAAATATTAACTCCTGCTGCCCACATGTTATCGGTCACAGCAGGGATAAACACGTTTTGGGAATGCGACAGAATAGCGGAACACTCAAAGGCCGGAGCTGGACCGGCCGGGGGTCACGGGAGGTCAGATATTCCACATATTCAATCATCAATCCCAAACCGTGCAGCGTTTCCCTGTGCGGGGTCAAAAAGTGTTTTTGCAAATTATCCAAACATTTGTTCGGTTGCGGTCTGTTGATTTGTGAAGTCCAAGAAACATCAATTTTTGGAAACTGAAGTGATTTGCTTGGATGTGAACGATCAGACTCACACATCAGATCGAAGTGATTTAAAGGAAAAGGACACAAGTGTTTGAATAAAACTCTAAAAAGTTCCTGAAGTTTGAAAAAGTAAGACTGGAGAAGAAGTATTTAAGCCAAGGTAAATATAAAGACAGATGGACTAATGTTGATGTTTCCCTTCTCCTTTTATAGCCAAAGCAAACAGGAGTGTGTGTGTGTGTGTGTGTGTGTGTGTGTCCCCTCTGCTCACTAATACATGGATACGATCATATCATTTATCTTCAGAGATGGTGTGATTACCTGAAAGCCCTCTCCGTGCAGTCCAGCCAGCCAGCCGGCTCGGTCTTGATGGTGGGGTAGCTGGCCTGTCCTTGGGGAGGAGCGCCTTGGTAACTTTCCACTTGGCCAAAGCTCTGTGCCATGGCTGCACGCATGAGCCCTTTGCCACCGTTCTCGCCGTTATTGTACCAAACACAATGACACTGTTGTCTGGATCCGCCGGAGCTTTTCCCACAGTCACAATATTTACACAACAGATTCGCTCCCCCGGATCCGCAGCTGTCCGGTTCAGACCGACTCCCGTATGTGCGCTCGGTTACGCACCACACGCCCGCCGCGTTTCGGAATCGGTTCTGGTTCGCAGAGTATGTGGAGGCGTGCGGCGGCGGCTTCCCGGTCACCATCTCGTCCACCTGAGAGGACGCGGGCGCCTCATCCGTGGAATTCATATATAAATTGGCTTCCTTGTAGACGTACCGGGTGATCGCCGGGCTGTGCGTCACGGTTCTGGCGCTCTCCATGTCGCTCGATCTGAGGAGGTCCATGCAGCTCAGGTGGTGTATGTCCATGCACACTTCCCCCAGGTCCTCGTCTTTGGGGGTCTTGTCGTTCTGCAGAGATCTGCTCCCTCCCGAAGTCACGTTTCCTGCCGCTCCGACGGCGCTGTGTCCCAAAGTGGGGACACAGTCTGGAAAGGCGCTCGTTACGCACTGGTTTGAGCCGTTCTGCGGGGAAGAACCCAGATCCAGACCCAAGGACACGGACACCGCTTTGCTCAGCTCCACTGTGCTGGGACACGCACACGCGTCCATGGGGTCCAGCCTGTCTGATTCATTCATAATTAAAGAGTTAGAGGTTTCTTCTAAATCGGACAAGGTCGTGTGAAAGGCCATCAGCTGGCGGCGCGGCGCACTTTCCTCCAAAGCTGCTTAGCGGGACAAAAAACAAAACACTTTCCAGGCGAGAAAACGCCTCCAGCCGAGCCTGCGGGCATAAGTGTGAGAAGAGACCGGAGTAGATCAGCCGTCCGTGGCGCGCTGTGCGAGGCAGGGACGTCCCGCCGAGCTCATCCGTGAAATGAAGCGCTGGCGAACTTTCGCAAAGTAAGCGGCGGTTCAGCAGGTTTGCGCCTGACGTGAGCAAGACCTCATCAGTGGCCCGTGACGCAAGCAGACTGCGGGCAGGAGTTTGGGTGCGCAGGCCGGTTTACGCACAGACAGGAACCCAAAGTGCAAAGTTGTCTCGGTGGTAAATCCCTCAGCCGCGCCTCCTGAGCGCTGCTGCGTGAACACAGTCTCGCGAGAAAAGAGCCGGACGGACACTTTACTGCCCTTCACCATAAAGACCATCAGAACCACAGCGGCACCGCGAACTGGACTCACTCCTTCACTCTGACTCACTTCACAACTTCAAGGAAGCGACGCCGAGAACTTGAATTTTGACATTTTTAATGTATTTATTTTTTACTATTTGGCTGCATGGAGCCGAAACGCACACAGGTGAAATCACACACATACACACACACACATCCAGCCGAGCTCACAGACACATAGTTGACGATTTAAGACAGTATGTTATCATATTAAATGCGGCCAATCTGTGTCTATAAACTGTATATGTATTTATTTACATTTATATTTCCAAGATTAATTTAAAGAATATTTTTCTATAAACTATTTTACAATTTAACTAACAACATATAACAATTAGCTTTTTATTAGACTATTAACCCGATGATTTTGGTCTTAATTGATTTTATCAATATCATAAGGAATCTCTCTCTCATCTTAAATGTGTGTATTTGTTTAAACCTCACACTCTCACCCACATTCTTTTAAGGTGCAAATGGAGATGATTAACAGAACTATGTTCTCTCTGTCTATCAGGCATGAAGTTTGTGATTGCCTGAAGACACAGAATCACAAACAAATCAGCTGATTACTTTCTCGCAAGGGATACACAAAGCTTTTTTGAGGTGATAATTGGTTTGATCGTCATCATTATGACTTTTTCATGACTAATTCTGCAACAGCGTTTGTCCCACCGAGCCCAAAGGTGACTGAGGTGACATCTGAGCTCACATCAGAAACTGAGAATGTCAGGGTTTTGTTTTATTTCGGAGAGAAGAGAAACTAAATGATTGAACGTTAAGGTAGAAGAATACAATGCACATATCATTAGGTGGCATATTGGAATAATATGATTGACAGATGATGTTTGGCACATTTGAAAGCAAGCAAGACAGCAGGGATGCTTCATGAACAGCGGTTGATGATCCCTGATACAACATATTTGATATTGTGGAAGAATCTCCTGAAATTTAACAATATTTCGTCCTCTTCCAGATGAAATGGCACTAAAACTCCCGGACACAAAAGGCATGAGAGAGTCATGATCACCATGTCTGAAGCCTGCTCATGACAGCACATCATGTTCAGCTTGTTATTCTTATATATTTATTTTTATCAGCTACGTTATAATCTGCACCTACACTGCTAAAGCTCTCTCATCCTCTGTCCCCGTCCTGCTCCCAGGCTCACAGCGGCTAATGCAGTATGTCTCACATGGACTCAAACTCATCTATTCTTTGTTTGGTGTTGCCCTGGCGAATCTGACGCAGCGTCTTGTATTTGTCTCGGCCCGCCTTCACGTTCTCGGCGTGGATCAGGTCGTTGGGGGTCTTCTTGCTCTCGTCCACGGTCCCGGCCAGCTCAGTGCTTAGGACCTGAGGGGGAACGTGAACACACACACACACACACACACACACACACACACACACACACACACACACACAGCCAATGAAACCCTGTTACTGGAGGCTCTTTAAGAAGCTATTTACAGGCTCACCCGGCTCCCCACACCCCCCTGTGCTGCCCTCCATCCCCGTCTGAAAACACTCCTTTGTCCATCGTTATTACATTCATCTTTGTGTCGCCTCTTCTCTTCAACATAATATCTTGCTTTGGCAATGAGACCAAATTGATTTTAGATGTAATAGGATCAGGTTGGAATGAGATTTTTTGATTTCTTTATCAAAACCTTGACTGAAAAAGACGACAGTAACATATCTGCAATGTTTCAAACGCCTGGCAGTTGTGGCAAAATGCACCAAACCTACAAATGTAAAAATGATACACCACAACAAATGAAATCCCTGCTTTGACACAGTCCACTCATCAGAAGCATCTGCGACTTTAATTTCAGCTTCCCTCAGGGACGTCGGAAGCCTGGATTTGTGTTTGCCATCATGGTAACATCGCCACCATCTTGACAGCTGCCCATGCCAAAGAACCAATTTTTGGCCCCATCAGTGGAGCAGCGGAGGAGAGCGGCAACCAATGTGGCTCATTGTGATAGGCTGAGGCACCTGTCACTCAAGCCATGTAATCAAATCTTGCGCAATCAAAACTGTTATCTCCAAAAAAAACTGTGCATAGATAAGCAAAATGGGACTTGGAGCTTCATCTGGCAGCTGATAGAGGATCTGCAGCTGTTTGCTCTTTTTATCTTGGCTTTAAGTAACATTTCGGACTTTTGCACTTTTACTCGTATTTGTTGTGTCTTATCGGTGTAATCCATCGTCCAAGTGTGAAGTGTTCCTCATACTTGTACTCTAAATATAACTACATACAGATATAACACTGTGCTTGACTTCTAACCTGACAAGTTCAGTGCCATTTCAAGTCACCTTGTCCCCTGGGGGGCTCAGAGTGGATCTGAGTGGATCTGAGTGGCTCCCAGTGTGGAATCTCTTAACTGCCTGTATATGTGAATGTGAATGAGTGCGTGAGTCTTTATGTGAGTCTATATGTCCTGCCCCCTCACCATGAATGGGATTTGCAGGTATAGGGAATGTGTGTGTGTGTGTGTTGGATTCTGCATCTGTCTAATCGCCCACAGTAGCTTTGTAGCCACTGTGCTGCTCTTTGTGATTTATTAGTTTAGCAGTTAGTTTTATCTGTTATTCTTGGATGTGACTCTGTGCAGTAAGCACTGTTATACACTCTTATGTCCTCTTAGCGCTCGTATATTCGTTCAGCACAATAAACTATATATCCTCTTCCCTTGAAGGGGAACGATAGAACAGAACACTTGCATAGAGGGATCTGTTAAACAGGCCACTTTATCTGTCTCCTGAAGCTGACCTTGAGGTTGTTCTGCAGCCTCTGGTTCTTCTGGGCCTCGGTCATCCTCTCCTCCTCGCTGCGATCTCGCACGGTATCGGGCGCGGTCAGCTCGGCGCTGGCCTCGGCGCTGCTCTCGTCCGTCTCGTCGTGCTCGTGCATGTGTGGGTGCACCGAGGCCTGGATGTGGACACCCAAGAGTTTAGTCTTCAGCTCCTCTTTGGTTTGCTCCAAATCAGCTTCTACCACCATCGCCTGTCAACAACGCTGGGATTAGACCTCCTATTGTTGTTGTTGTGTTTTTAAAGTATAGAATATGATGAATATTGATGCCTCATATCTCCTCATATCAATAGATCTTTACCCCTGAGTGAATTTAATGGTTTTAGTAACCTGACGAAAGTGCCACAGACTAAAAACCAGGCACTGTTATAAAATATGCTGCTCTCTTGTCGCAACTTCTCATTCGGCCAAGATCTCACAGTGCGTGGCAGCTCGCCTTGCTCATGTTTAATTCATCCTCTCACTCTTTCATAGATTTTCACTAATTCTCACCCTTTCCTGCCACCGGTTTGCCTCCTGGTCCTTTTTCTTCTTGGCGTCCTCCAGCTGTGAGATCTTAGCGGTAAGCTCATCCAGCTCAGTGGCCTGCACACATGCACACAAATAAGGGAGAACGAGTTAAGAGCGTACCTGATCTGAGGTCAATGGGCTCTGGATCCTCATACGCAGCATCATGACCCAGGTACAAACTCATCTCACTTAAACAAATTAAATATCAAAATCTATCTCTGCAGAAGGAAAACTCCACCCTAAAAGCATCGCACATCTGCAGCATACCATCATATAGAGGCTGAACGTGACCTGTAAGCTGTATAGAATTATAAATGAGTCAAACCCAGTCGTCAGGGGTTCGCTGCTCGTGTACCAGACTCTCCTGGTTCTTCATCTGGGACTGAGATTGCTGCAGCAGTGCCGCTTTCGCCTCCACCGCTGCTTCCCGGTCCTTGTCCAGACGCTCAGCCTCCTCCTGGGCGATTGTTCTCTCCCTCTCCAGCTCAAGAGCCCTTCGAGTCTGCTCCTCCAGCTCTGCACCCCGCACACACAGACACACACACACACAGACATGTCCGCAGGAGAACCGCATCATGTTATGTTTGTGCGGATGCTGAAATCGGACATATTTCAATATGCCGAAGCATTTTATGTTGTGGATTGGACAAAGCTGGCATTGAGACACATTTGTATTCAGGAAGTTGTCAGACCATCCTGAGCTCTCTTTGTCTGCTCCTCAATCTGCCTCAATCTCTCCATCAGCTCCATGGTCTCACGAGCAATCTTCTCTGTTTCCTTCTCAGCGTTTTCTCGCTTTTTTTTCTCACTCTCGAGCAGGGCCCTGTCAGGAGAACTGAGCATAAATACACATCCCCCCACATCTCCAGACAGTTCTCGTGAAACTTTGCTAAAGCAGAAAGCACAGGCTGTAAACTGTCAAAAAAAGAGAAAAGAGGGAAAAGGCATCCATTATGTTCTTCCTCCTCACTTCTCCATCTGCCTTTTGTTCTTCTCCTCCCTGGCCTGGGCCTTCATCTGCTGCACCTCAATGGTGTCCGGTTTACGCCGCCGCATGTACAGGTCGTGGTTCCCCATACACAGCGCCAGGATGCGTTTGTTGATGCGGAGACGGGGAGCGTAGAAGATGAAATCCTGTAAAATAGCAATGGAAAATCACCAAGCTGGGCTTTAATGACAACGTAGCGCTCCAGGCTGTAGGCCGTCTCCTTTGTGTTCGTAACAATTTGATCAGAAACATGTTAACATAGGTAAAGGAGTCCAGATTTCCCTGTGTGGTGATTAAAATGCTATCAAATGTAAATAAAAGGAGTCTAAGTGTGGCTTACTGACACGTTCACCTCAGGTTGTTAAAACTCCTGTATTTGCAAAAAAGCTAATGAGGGATTTGACCTTGGCGTCTTCAGTGGGAGCTACGGCCTCAGCGTGTGTTTGATGATGATATGTATATGAAACAAAAAGGCTTTGAAAAAGGCATAAAGGGAATCAACACACAGACAAGTGGGCGCCACATGCATAAATATTGTGAAATGAAGACTCATTATTCTGACTGTTGAGGTTCTGAATCAGCATGTTACACTACAGCGTCTCACATCCTCGTCTTCTCCTCTGTTTTGATGATTGCGCACGTGGGAATCTTCAGTAAATATTTCATTTTGAGTTTAAACGAAGAGATGTTCAGTCTTTGTGATGTCAGTCTCTGATGGCTAACGGCGCTTCAGCGTACCGGAGCCTTCCTGTCGATTGATTTGATGACAAACTTCTTGTCGTTGAAGGAAATGTTTCTGATCTCGCTCCAGGGGAAGCCGATCTTTGGAGTCATCCTGGAGGATGAAGATGATACGGTTTACAGGATCACATAGGAGAAGTCAGAGAACAGATACAATAGTCACCAGTTAAGCAGACTGTGTCCTACCTGTCCTTCTTGTCGTAGATGTTGAGGCCCAGTGCGTCTACGCCCAACCACAGCTCGGACGACTTCTTGTTCTTGATGTTGAAGTAGTTGACCCCGTACATCTCCAGGTCCTGGGCTATCTTCAGGTACTCCACCATGGCATCTTCTCTGTGGCATTGATTCACTTTAATGAGGTGTAACGTTGACAGAGTAGTGTGTAGGGTCTGTGTGTGTTATGGCTGTGTTACCTCAGCATGCCCTTGTGTTCTGCGTGCCACACCTGGATTCTTTCCTCCCATTCTGTCTTATTCAGCTTGTGCTGCTCCAGCACCCTAGTATGATCAGAAAGAAAGACACATCAGGATTCAGATCACTGTAAATGAAAATGAGATGAAATTTGGTTAACCCTATAAAACGTCCCATAGCGCTCAATTTATACCTCTGAGGCAGCAGCTTCTCCTTTGAAAGGTAGCCGGGGACATGGTAGTCCTTCCTGTAGTCTCCGTGTTTAACCTGGATGGCATAAGAGGCCAGCAGCACTGCGGTCTCTGGGGGACAGTAGATATCATCGTTTAGGATGCCTTCTTTCACCTAAAGGGAGGAAAGAAGACAAAATACCAAACAGGAATTTTACTTTACAATGTGTTTCTCTATGATTTTTCGCTGAGTGTGTGTGGCTCATTCTCATGAATATGTTAGTCTGTTGTGACCACTGTTGTTTGGGCACATTTGCACTCCTTATGCAAAAAAGAACCATCAGTCGACCTGATGGTGGCGCTATAACGATACCAGTGATTATTTTGTCAATAATCTCTTAACCTGACATAGAATCTGACTCCCCCCCCCCCCTCGGTTTCTTTGGATCTCCTGCCTCACATGAGCTCTGAGCAGACTTTCTGCCAATTGTGTCTAAAACAGTTGAATTGTAAAATGATTTTCGTAGTAGAATATCAGCTCCAATTTGGAAAAAAACATGATCAACCTCATTTTGTGTCATAACGTCATAAGGCAGCAGCAGGAATCAATAGCTGAGAAAAAGACGACTTGTCTGCTAAATAATACACGGCATGCTGTCCAGCTGCTGCTTATCCACAGACGTGTGTGTTTGCGTGTGTGTAGAGTGGTGTGGGTGGGGGGTTCTCTCCAGTCAGGTCTGTATCCCCCCCCCCCACTCTTTACTGGTGCCTTTGTTTTAAGCACTCAGGCAGCAGCTTTCACAGAGTGTAACTCACACAGCTTCCAGTGTGGCTGCAGCGTCTCTCTGTGGGCCTTTGATTGAGTTTCTTTGTTCATCACAGCCTACGAGTGACCAAGCTGAGATTAAATATGATGACTTACATCGTTATGCTTCCTCTTGTTGTCCTCTTTAGTATAACTCATATGAAAAGCCTTTTTAATGACATAAGATAGCCAACAGATGATATCATGCTATTTGTAATCTCACTGAGTGCTCTCGTTCACACACACACACACACACACACACACACTTGTCTGACCTGCAGGAAGAAGAGGCGCTGAGTCGCCTCCTGGATCAGTTCCTCAGCAACGTCCTCGGGGTAAAACTTGGCTCTGAACTTAATCAGCAGTGGGTTGTCCCTCTTCACGTCCTGCGCAGCCACCTGGGACGGACGAGGAGGGGACGACAGAACCAGAGCAAAAGAAGCAAGTGGACTTACAACAAAGCCAAGTAATGAGTAGATCTATTTATCACCAAGGTTACCAGGAAAACCTTCTCCTCACCCTCTTGTTCAGTTTGAGCCAGGTGGAGAAGCCTTTGCTGTCCTGATACTGAAGGCCGAAGAACCAGGTTTCCCTTAGCCCGATGGTCTTCACTATCTAAACAGGTCAGTGAACACATGGTCACTAAGTTGTGTGTGTGTGTGTTTGTGTGAAGAGCCTGTGTGTTGTCACCTGCACCAGTACCTGGTCGAACAGCTGTTTGCCTGTGGTGCTGGGCAGGATGGCAAACTCCAGCTCGGCGTCCATGGTGGTGACTCGAACATTGATCTGACAAAGGAGAGAGTCATCCTGAGACACAGGGGGGTGGGAAGAGTTCCGATCGATGGAGAGAGTGGAGCAGAATGCTGAGTGACAAAGATCACCAGCAACTTTCTAATAACTTTGTCGGTTCTTTCACAGCAAAAACAAACAAAGTAATACAAGGTTTTCCTTACATTCTTCTGTTCAACCAGGAGCATCCAATCACAAGAGGTTGGTGGGGACTACAATCACGAACAAACACGAAGCCCACAATAGATTTTAGACTTTGGAAAACTGAGAGCCTAGGGATCATTCCATGTTGCATAACAGTTAAGGACAGGGTCAAAACAATGACACCCATTTAAAGTTGAGGAAATAACAAAACACCAAAGCAGTTAGTGGTTTTCCTTTTGTGTTTCATCACTCAGAAATCTCTTTTTTTAGATTTGAAGAGCAAGAACTGATACTATACTATAATACTAATTATATTAATCAGGATCTAACCACCACTGCTACTGCTACTACTACTAATGAATATGAATAAATTAATAATGCAATAAAACTTATAAAATAGGCGACAAGCTGCAACAGAGTAAAGCCACCTCACATACGCCAAGCAGAGAAGTGGGGGTCGCAGCTTTCACACAAACCTCATAAGAGCAGTAATCGTTAACAACTAACACAAAAGCAGAGAAAGAGAGAAAATTTGCTACTTACAGTTGACATTTGTAGCTTTTTAAAGTAGATCTGCTATAGATATACACACTATATCTTTCTTTGGTCTAATCTCTTCTTCGGAGGCGCTTGCAGGAGTGTTTTCTCTCCAGAGTCATATGAAAGTGCTTGTAATACCGACCAGGATTAGACTGAATGAAAATGAGCCTTTGTGTTGTTCCCATGAAGGCCTGTGTGTTTGAGCTAATCCAGAGGAAGCCATGGACCCACGCGTCTCACTGCAGCAGCCTCAATCTGCACACCACTTCACTCTGAAACCGGTCAGGTGACGTGACAGAGGTTCGCTCCTGCATGGGTGACCTTTGTGTCCAAAAGTTTCTGTACGAGAAAACTGAAATCTAACTTAGCAGCAGCAGAAGTGGAGGTGCTGAATATTCATTAATGCTGCCGTTTTGTTCTTTCACTCAAAATAAGCTTTGACTGCAAGGGATCCTGGATTTACATATGGTCAACAGTGGCAACAAAAGTGTAAAAAGCCTTTGGAATGTTTTGGATTCCTGCATTAATTACGTATCAAAATGTGGTCTGATCTTTATCTACGACACAAGAAGAGCACACTGTGCATAAACTAAGGATAGACTAAATCATCTTATTTGTTCTTGTCAATACTGAGCTCTCTCTTCTTTGATAGCAAATCAGAGTCAGACAAGACTCAGATTGCCGCTTTGGATTGTGGTCTCCTGTTTTCAAGAATCCGTAGAAATATTAAGAAGTTACTGGAATCTTGGTCCATTAGTCTAATCTGGGGACAAGATTCCAAAAGAACATGCGGATATTCCACGAGGCCTCCGGGGGAATGTTCTGTGAACACAGGAGACAAAGGAGGAATACTTCGGCAGAAATGCTCACAAGCTTTGTTTGGAGCGGAAATATTGCCCCAGCTGTGAGGGATAGAGGTTTTGCTGCTGCTTTGCTGCCTCAAGGTCTGGACAGCTCGCAGCCATTTAGGAAACACAGAGGACGCAAACACAGATTGGTTTGAAAGAATTGAATTCTTGGTTTGGATCGATTCGATGATAATGCAAGATTTCCCTCAAAATACTGCCAAGCTGAGCAGTTTTGTAAAGGAAAAGTTTGTACAGGATCAGGAATAGACTGCATGTTGGAGGTTATTTGCTCCCATAAATAAGAGTCACACACTTTGTCCAACAATGACAATGACATCATTGATTTGTCCATAATTGTGACTTTGGTGAAATCAGAACCAAACCTCAATGACGATTTAAGTCAGAAATCCAGGTGTTTCGCCCATTTTTAGCCCGTGTCATCTGTTTGTCCAGTGTAACGCATTACTTTGTGTCCCCGTACAGGTGACGGTGTGCGCGTGCCCCCTCAAACGACGGCACACGTAGCCCGTCGCGTGCCTGCGTGTCTGCGTGCGTGCGCGCGCGCACGCCAGGCTATTGTGTTTTGCTCATCCTGGGGAGCTCCGTGGCTAGCGGCTAATCCTGACCACAAAGCCTCCTCAACCATGGCGGACGAACAAGAGATCATGTGCAAACTGGAGAACATCCTGGAAATACGGTAAGACGCCAAACAGAGTAAACTAGTGAGTTGTGGGTGAAGGTACGCGTGTGTGTTTAGTGTAAATGGCCAGGTTTCGCCCCGTTATTCCGCTGGCTAGCGTTAGCTCCTTGGCTTTTGTTACAGTTAGCCTCTAGCTAATATTCGTCGCGTCGCTGCGTTCCCTTTCACTTGCAAACATTCCTTCTGTTCTTATATCACATCAGTTATAAGTATTAACAGGAAGCAGCCGCGGGCTGTGATAGAGAGGAATAAACATAAACCGTGAGCCCACAATATAGAAGTATATGCTTAAACATCCCAGATGTGTTTAAAGTGCTGAATGCCAGATGTGTGCTGGTAATTGGTGTAGATAAGCTACTTAGCTAGCGAGAGCAGCAGACTGTCATTAGCTCGCTACACTGGTGACAGGCTGCAGTGTGTTTATCCTCCTGCTGCTGCTGTGTTAATGTGTGTACACAATAACAACACACGCTGCATATCGAATGAATTCTATAAATGTGTCGTGTCTGCATTTAGGTTGAGCGATGGCTTGGAGCAAATCTGTGTGTGTGCCTATGAGGGACTTGACCTTTAACTAATGTGTGTGTGTGCTGTGGGGTTCCAGCAACAAGACTATCCAGATGCAGAAGATCAAGTCTCGTCTGAAGGTCGAGTTTGAGGCTCTGGAGTCTGAGGAGAAGCACCTGAAAGAGTACAAACAGGAGATGGATCTGCTCCTGCAGGAGAAGATGGCCCATGTGGAGGAGCTGAGGCTCATCCACGCAGACATCAATGTGGTGAGCACCACGTTCATGAACAGCTAATTAATGGTCCTGTACAACGAGTGTATGGTTTATGTTGTGTGTTGTGTGGTTTGATGTCTGCCTCTCACAGATGGAGAGCACCATCAAGCAGTCAGAGAACGACTTGAACAAGCTGCTGGAGACGACTCGCCGCCTCCATGACGAGTATAAACCCCTGAAGGAGCACGTGGATGCCCTGAGGATGACTCTGGGTCTGCACAGGCTCCCCAATCTCAACGAGGAGGAAGAGAAGCTCTCTCTGGAGTAAGTACAGACACACACACACAGACACGCATACACACCCACCCACACACACACACACACACCCACACACCCACCCACACACACACCCACACACACACCCACCCACACACACACACACCCACACACACACACACACACACGCGCACACACACGCACAGACAGTGAGTCAATGTTCTGTAGTCAAGTGTTACCTGAAAAACATTTTATCGGTTCGTATTCCTTGTTCTAGTCCTTGTAGAGTTGTTGCCAAGTAAAATGAAGCATCAAATTAAGTAGACATTCACATCTGGAGGATGAATACAAAGGAGAGAGGATTAAAACATAAATAACATTCAGGCAACCAACGAAAGAAATTCCATTATTTTGACTTATGGCATTTCCTGCAGCTTTGGAACGCAGTGATGCTATTCCATCTGTTTTTGGTTAAGGAATGTGGGTGGGCAAGGTTATATTGTATTAGATTAGATGCATTTCTGCTCCTTTCTGTGTCCCGAAATGTAGTGCTGATCTAATTTTGTCAAATGTAGAAAAACATGACTCAAAAAGGTTTTTGTATGTTGGTCAAAGTTCTGTATTGAGTCAGGCCCTCCAGCTCGCCTAATGTGTCGGTTTACAACATCCTAATGATTATCATAAGTAGCCCCAAACTAGTTGTTAAAGGAGAAAAGCATCGGCCCAAGCACGGAGCCCTGAGGTGCTACAGGTTTGATGAAGGGCTGTAAGCACACAAACCCATTCACAGTCACCAGGTCTTCCTGTGGTTAAACAGAAGGAGAACCAGTGTGGTGCAGTCCCTAAGGTCCAGTCCCTAAGATGCAGACCCTCTGGTACAGACCCGCGCCTTCCATCTATTAATAAGGATCCGTTGGTTTGCAGTGTCCCGTGCTGAACTAAGAACATGCACGAACAGCATCAGCCCACATCAGCACTCAACAAGGTATCGCTTACGACCTTGGCAGAAGGGGTTGGACAGGACGAGCTTTGTTGCTGACAGGCCAGACAGCCACTTTCCCAATATGTCATTGTTAATAAATGAATATAGATACAAATGGAGCAGATTCCAAAACCGCTTGGTTCCGTGACAATATTACTCACAGGCACGTTTAGCCACGAAGCTCCAACCAGAGGAGACGGAGCTGTGGATGATGAAGAGCGAGCTGGGAGGTGCAGGATGGGAATGATCTCAGCGTTTGAGATCGTGTGGAGTTTGCTTAGAGAGAGAGAGATCAGACTAATATGACGATATGATACTACAATGTATTACAGCGAGGAACAGGAATCTCAATAAAGATGCGGTGGGAAATCCCTGATCAAATGTTCAAATGTTTAGCTGTCAGTATTTGAGGTGTCAAGGACATTAAGAGGGTGTTCTGTTCACATACCCGTCTACAGATACAACAACATGTGTGTGGACATATAGTTTGATTATATGTTTATTTCAAACGAGCCGTTTGGAAAGGCGTTGGCAATTGCATCTTTAGTTAAACTTAAAGCAGCAAAGGCTTGTGTTTACGGCGAGGCATCAAGCGTTTGCTTTTTGTTGTGTTTGTATCGGATCAATAGTATCTTAAATGTTTGCAGTAATTAAATCCTCTCACTTAATAGTAGATTTCAACGGTTGGATATCTGATCAAAGATGCAAACAATCTTTCAAAGCCATAGACTGAATTTCCTTTGTGGGAAATGAGAGCTCAACCAAGTGCAGGAGATCAATATTTACAAATTCACTGAGGAAACCAAACCGCGTCTCATCTCCATGGATATTAAAATGGCCGTCAATAATGTCCGGGGGGCCCGAATACAACTGCAGCTTTGAATAGGTTGTCGTATTAAAAACAACCTTAACTAAACAATTCTGGCCTTTAATATTGTTTTAAATAAATTTGTTTTGAATTTACTGGCAGAGAAACTCAGAAGGTTCTGGCTTTAACTGAAAGCAGCAGTGTGCTGTTGTGCAATAGTAGATGAGGAATCACAAATAGAAGGCTCATAAATAGCAGCTGTAGTGGCTTTGCTGATGGTTCTATAGAGTGGCCAGGAATTATGAAGGATGCCTTTTTATTGGCTGCTTTAGTTGGGTGACAAGTGTTGGAGACGTAGCTGTTGAGATGATGGGTGGCCGCGGGTCAGAACGACCTGGGAGAGCTGCCCAGTGGAGAGCTTATGGATCAGATGTTTACTCGGGTGTCCCGGCCCAGCGGCAGGTTCTTCTTGCCCTTTTCCTCGCCTCGGTGTCATAAAGATTCTGTGTTTATGACGAGGAAGTGCAGACAAAGTACTGACACGCGTGTGGCCTGTGCTCAGATGTGGAGCAGTGGAGCAAAACCCAATGCGAACCATGGAAGAATATTACAGAGACTTGGTGTAAAACCTTAAATGAAAGTCTCTGTCATCTGTTTTCCTGAGTTGTCATCTCCACGACTGATAAATGAAGCAGGTATTTGTAATGGACACAAGATGATCCAAAACAAAATCTCTGGCTGTGAGGAAATTTATTCGGTAATACCCTAAATACCAGAAGAGTCAGTTTCCCACAGAGGTGCAGCCTGCGTCATTAAAATTCACCGCAGCACTTAAGAGTCACATCAAGGTGGTCTCAGGATTCACGCTCGCACAAAAACTCCCGTACACACACTCCGTCTGAAACTGGCATCCATCATAGGTGGAGAAAGTCAAGATCAGAGCGTCATTGGAATTTGAAAACGGAAGAAATGGAAGACAGGTTGACAAATTTTCAGTGCTGCAGCACTACACTCCTACGCATTCCAAGCCAGAGTGTTGGCTTCGCCCGACTTCATCCTGCGCAGACGCTTCATCTGCTGTGTTGGAAACCTGCAAAATGTGCAGAAGAGCCCAGACTTGGTTGCAACACAGCGTGCAGCCTCCTCCATCTCCAGGCCCTCAGGACGGTGGAGCTTTTTGATGTCGGGTGTTGACATGAAGATGGAGGGTGGAAAGAAAGTGGCTGGTGGGAGTTCAGAAGAGGACTATAACTTCTCTTGTACAACCGTTTCTGGGTTTTTGGTGTTTATGAGACCCACGGCGCTGCAAATTTCTCCCTCCCCCCCCTTCCACCCCTCAGGTATGCTCACTTCATCACAATGTTGATTAGGTAAACCGCTAATCGGATGTGGATAAAGCAGGGGGGGAGGGGTGGAGAACATGAACCGCTGCTCTCTCTCTAAGTTTACATGCGCTACCAAACTTTGATTGGACTTATTTGATTACAGCAGGAAATTCATGCACATCAGTAAACGTCACAGCCAGAGTAAACCACCTCCGTGTTCATTCCTGAAATAAGTGGACTCTCCTCACACACCGATTGTGCATAAACAAACATAAAATAAGATAAAAGGCAACAATGAATAGCAATAAAAGGTTCAGGACAGAGATGCCCCCCTCCCCCTCCTTCCTGGATGCAAAGTGTGGGCCTGCTCCTTCCAATAAAACACGCGGGGTTCCAAGTCGCTGGTCCAGATCAGCGTGTCTCTCCGAGCATAGTGCCTTCGTTTGTGTGCTAATTTGCTGAATCTCTAAATATGTCGGGGCAGCAGTTTGGCCGTGTAGAGGGGCTGATTTCACTCCTCTTCTCACTTTAGCATCTTGGCAGGACGCTCCTTTAGTTTTTGCGAGTTAAGAATGCGGCGGCTTCTGCTACTCGCGAGTGAATATTTAGTAGACGGACCGGGAGCTGGGATTATTTGTGCGGCTGGCACGTTGCATTGGCAGCGTCGTAAGTCTAGAATAATTCAACCTAATAGCTGCGGCACGGGCTGTAATTTAATTACAAGGTGTGATGGAGCAACTTTTCAGAAGATTAAATGACATCTCGCAGGCCTGTGGGGTGTTGGAGACGTTTCATAGACGGTCCGTGACGGTGATGAGTCATTTCAGCTCAGACATGAATCCGCCACAGCTCAGGAAACAGCAAAGAACAACAGAGATCATTCAATCGCACAAATCTGTCGGTAACATTAACTTTACGAGTGTTTGGAACTATAAATTGAATGTACTTGTATTATTAAATGTGTATGTCGCGGGGGCTGAGGATGAAATTGTGCGACAGGTCTCAGGAGATTTGCCCATTATTTGATCTGTGAATGTTGAAAGCTGCCCTGTTGCAGATCTATTTTGAGAGAAAGTGAGAGCAAAAAGAAATAGGATATGGCTCTGTTTTTTTATTTTTTTGCTTGGAAAGTGGCAGGAAGTTCAAGGCCACATATCTCTCCCAGTCCCGCTGTGCTTCCATTCCTCTGTACTGTACGTGCATGCGCGCTGGCAAACATGTTCTGCTGCCGCGGCCGCACTTCTGTTCTGAGCCGTTCGTAAATAGAAGACGTGTTGGCTTCTTCTGTGGTGGTTTGTGTCGCTCCTCGTCTCTGCGGACACACTGTAGTCGGGATAATCACAGCTGGGATGTGGCGGTCAGGCTCCAAGTCGGAAACATAGCAAGACATTTGTCCTTTTTCCCCCCAAACAGCTACTTTGAGAAGCAGAAGGCCGAGTGGCAGAAGGAGCCGCACGAGCCCGCCATCCCAGAATCCCTCGCTGCCGCTGCCGCCGCAGCCCAGCAGCTTCAGGTCTCCAGGAAGCAAGATGCCCGCCAGACGGCCACCTTCAGACAGCAGCCTCCACCCATGAAGGTAAACACACACTTGCACACTGCTTCCATCTACATAAAGGCTCTGTATTAGGGATGTAAGCACACATAATCACAGTTGCTTTGTGCCATGAGGCTTACTGGGACCTTTAAAAAAAAATGGTAGAAAGCGTCCTAACTGTATCCTTCTTTACGCCCAATGTTGTACCTTGGCTCCACTATGTGACATACAATTCATCATTGAAGGTATTTTTGTAGCTTCAGTTTGTTGATGTACACACACTCTATGCAGATGTCTGCACAGTAACCAAGATTCTGTGAGGGCCTAAAAAAAGCCAGCTGTGGAAAAAAAAGATGAAAACGTATGTAGGCACAATTTTCCCAGACTCAGCTGCTCCTCCAGGACACATTTAGTTTACTCCAGGTGCTCTGACATCCGGCTGCAGGTTAGGTGACCTGCAAACTCCAAATGTTTTTAATCGCCCGGTTAACAATCGAGTAAACGGATTGGCTTAAGAGCCTCTGTAGGACAGCAGGAGGGCTGTGTTGAAGTGCATCCTCCCTATATGCAGAAGACCTAATGACGTACACTACCAGTCAAAAGTTTGGACTGAGAAGAGAAGAAAGATGAGAAGGTGTGTCCAAACTTTTGACTGGATAGTGTATGTGGAGAACCATGCGTGCCTCTGCGTCTTTCTGGGAGGACTCATCGGGATTTTAAGGACGTAACCAAGCGACCTCTCTCACCTTCGTCTCTCCGCAGGCTTGCTTGTCGTGCCACCAGCAGATCCACCGCAACGCCCCAATCTGTCCGCTGTGCAAGGCCAAGAGTCGCTCACGCAACCCAAAGAAGCCCAAGAGGAAGCCAGACGAGTAGACGACGTCGCTCAGCCGCTCAGCTTCTGCAGGTTCAAAGGGAACTGATCGACTGATGGCGATCAGCCGTGGCTGAGATGACAGATCTGTGCTGCAGGACCAATGCCTCCCCTCCTCCCCTCTAACAAACTGTATTAGTACCTTGTTTATAAACTGTCAACAATCTTGTGTTAACGCCGTTCTTTTGGACGAATTGATGTGTAACCGTACTGTATTAGGTTTACTAGCCCTTAACTATGTAACTGCAATAATGCAAAGATGACCTTGAGAAGATGTCCAAATACGTTTGCCTATGTTGCTTTTGTTCATTGCCTTAGACGTTGTACTGTTCTGATCCAGTTTATGTTGCGGTGCATGTTGTGCGTCTCATTGCTGTTGTGTACTTTGGTGACAGTGTGATAATCTGTTTGGTTTATTTGCTAAGTTAAATGAACTGTGTAGCTTTAATGTTTACGACATTCAAGTGACCACAAACTGGAGAGAAAAAGAGTCCAGACTCGTTTGTTCTGAATCGTGTCGTGTTTAACTTTAATACAGTGACAAAGAAATAAATGTCTGTTTTGTACCGAGCTGTTAAGAATTCCCTTTATTGCAGAACAAGCGTGTGTGTGTGTGTGGAAGGGTTGGTGTGTTATTTCATGGTGTGAGGTTGTTTTGTAATTGAACAGGGAAGCTGAGGACTCGTGGATCAGAGCTCAGAGGGCCGGCGGGGGGATTTACCTTCACACAGAGGACAGGAACAGGAAGTGACATATGGATTCACCGTTTTCTTCTTCCTTCTTTGGGGTATTGTTTCTGGCGACTAACCACTTTCCTGACATTTCCGTACCACTTTTTAAATCATCGTCTTCTCAATAGTGACAAACAGTAGTTCAGTACAAACAGTAGGCAGTAGCTCAGTGTGTAGAGCTTCTGCTTTGGAACCGGAGGGTTGCTAGTTCGAGTCCCTGCCGAGGTGCCCCTGAGCAAGGCACCGAACCCTCAATTGCTCCCCCCTCGGCGAAGGGTGGTAATGTAATGTAAGTCGCTTTGGATAAAAGCGTCTGCCAAATGATCGTAATGTAATGTTCAGTGACGCTCCTCTTCCAGGGGGCGTGGCCTAACAGTGCCTCCCTCACCTTAAATGTATTCCTAAGGTTTGTTCACTTCCTCTGTCTTGGCCACAGACTCGTGGAGCGTTTTCAGTTTGACTAATTTTAGCATTTGGTATTTAATTACAGCATCCTGCTTCAGCTGAGTGTTTTATTTGAAACGAGACAAAGCCACCAAGAAATCAAACACACACCGAACCAAACCTGAATGAGAAGCAGATGAAAACCCTAAAGCACAACCTAAAACCTGTTCTGCTTTGCTTTGAAGAACACGGCACCAAAAAATGTGGAATAATCAAATGAATCTCATCCTCCCACAACGCCATTAGTGATGTTTTCCACATATTCCCTGGTGTAGAGGGGTGAGGGGCCCGTCACTTCTTCTCTACACACTCTCTCTCTCTCTCCCTGGACTCGCCCTCTGTCTGGCTCAGGACTTAAACGCTGTATTTATCTTATTTTCTTGTGTTATTCCATCGCTCCATAATTTGTTTTCCTGCCCTCCGGCTCCTATCGCACACCCGGCCTGTTGAATCGCCTCTCCAGTGTTTCTCCCTCTTCATCCCCTTACATGTCGAGGACATTTAGGTAGTCTTCCCTCGTCTTCCTCGAGCGCTCCGAGCCGGGTCGTGTGATATTAGGCTATAAAGAATAAACTCCAGTCTGAAATCTGATCTGATCAGGTGATGGTTCACAGGAATCACGGCCACACAGCCAATCTCATCTGACTGCGTAACCTTGACAGAATTCATTTGCTGTCTGTACCCAGACTGCATGTTTAATGGTTCTTACTCTAAGCAGATTGTCTGTTATTGTGTCTTTAATGGCCCTCAGACTACATTTGATGAGAAATTATGGCAGAAATCCAAAGGTTTCACTGAGTTTTCCCTGCCGCTGCGACTATAAACAAGTCAGAGTATTGGTACTCTACTGTACCACAACATGGCCTCCGCCTCATTGTGTTAATACTGCGGCCGTCATATCTGCAGCTGTCTGAAAAAAGGACGGCGAGGTCTCGCTAAATGAGTTCCTGTAGTGTTTTTGTCAGGGTAACCCCTCATTTCATCTGCTGCCAGGGCAACTCCACGTTCCTTAGCCGTTACTATGGCAACACCAGGTTGCTGTGACCGCATATCTGTTAAGTAGTTCCACGGCAGATCTGGCACACTCCCCCGACAGAGACAAACTCCTGTAAAACAGAGGGAACATTTTTCAATATGCTACAAATCCGGCAAGTTAGAAATATATTACAAACTGTAAATGTAGAAAGTTTGGTCGTCACCCGGCTCAAGAGCGTGTTTAGTCTGCTCATCTTCAGCTGTGTCTTCTTTCTCCTGATAAACCTGCTCAAGGCCACAGACGCCCGCTTCTCCTGGCACACAGAGCAGGGATCATGTGGCTCCACCTCCGCAGCCTGACACACACACACACACACACAATGGATGAATTACATGTGTAGAAAGAGCAAGTCAGCCCGTGTTTGTGTGTGTGTGTGTCTCCTGACCTGCCTTATCTGCTCCTTGAACGTTTTGTGTTTCAGCATTAAAACGAGCTGAGGCGGAACGGGCCGCTCGCAGGCCGGCGCACGCACACAGCCTCGGCCTCGCGCTCCCTCTGCCCCGGTGACCTCGCGCAGAGGGCGGTCACGGCTCGCGCTCGCGGGGTCACTGCCGCCTCCATCCCCCGCCGCGGCGCGTCGCTCTCCTCCTCCGGCTCCTCTCCGGCAACTCTTCATCTCCTCATCCTCCTGCTGCCTCTTCAGCACGTTAGAGATCATCCTCCTGCAGTAGCGCCTCGCAGCCTCCTCCTCCTCCATTTTGTGCACCTGGCACCACATCAAGAGGGAAACTGACGGTGCACTTTCATGTGTATCACTGTTACACTGTTGGTAATTCAGCTAACTGGCAGTATGGCGCGTAAATTCACTGCAACTCTAGCGGCGCTGCAGATACAAATGAACATTAGAGCGATGGTCCCAACGAACCCCGAGTGTGACCCGCAGGAGCAGAGTTACAGAAGCTTCTTAATGAGAAGGGGAAGTCTGGCAGAAGAAAATGGTTCTCCGCCAGCACCGAGCAGCTCTCTTCTTTGTGCGCTTACTACGCTGCACTCTCGGCCAAAAACGCGCCACTACCGCCATCTGGTGGTGAATGGAGGAAGTGAACAGGGAAACACGTTCAATTGCTCTCTCTCTCTCTACTGCATTCATTTAGTCGTTTTTTCATTCGCCTTTCTCGAAGGTCTAGCGAGCCAACAACAAAGTATGTTTGTATGCTGAATGAACTCATTATATTTTTACATTCATCTATTTACCTTCTTCCCAACTCCACCTGGTAAGCAGACTTTAGTAAATGTCAGTTGCACAGAGTTGTTAAAGGCTTTCATGTGATCTGGTGATCACATAATTATTCCACTGTTGTGAAAACAGGACATCTGATTCAAATGGGAATGACATCATCCCTGACAACGCCACCCATATATTGTTACTATTCACCTTGGTAACCCACATAAAATTGTTCTATATCTGTGTATGCTTTGTTGGAAAAATCCATTGTGTGTGCACCCTGTGTGTGTGTGTGTGTGTGTGTATATATATACAAATGTCAGGAATTCAGACTCCTGTGCCATCTGGTGAGGGAATGCGGCGTGCCACAGTTTACCTTCTAAACATGGGCCAGAGTGAGGACATGGTTAGAGGGAACAGCTGACTGCCTGTGGCACTGAAGTGTCTGACAAACAGCTGACAACTTTATGGGAACGGCTTCCTCAGCGCCAATCATGAAAACTCCAACCGAGGAACTGAATTTTCCCATCAACAGACTTCATCATCACAGGTGGAAGTTGTTGGGACCCAAACTAAAGCTGATTAGACATAAAGTTAAGTAAGGAGGGATTCTGTGCCCGGCCCCTCTGGGCCTTGGCGGTGCGGAATAACGATGTCTCTCCTGCGTTTCCATCAGCTTTGGTTGGATACAAAGATCCAACTTATCAGTGAGACGCCACAGAGTGAAAGAGTGTCACAGTCCTATCACCTCTCTAATTATAAACCTGAGCCACCACTCTCCAAGAATGGAAGTTTAGCCAGGCCCATCTGTGGCCTAAAATTAGACCCCAGCCCCCCCAGAAAGGAGCCGCGGCCCCTCTGCCATGTCAAGACACTCACACACACACTCACATGTACGCGCAACACACACACACACACACACACACACACACACACACACACACACAACCTGCATTTTCAGTATCCAGTGTTCTGGTGGATGTGTCACACACAACTTGGAGAGACTTTGCTTGCGTCCACGTGACTGATGACCAACGTTTGAAAGGAACGGCTTTGGGAATTACTTTAATATCAGCTGACCTGCAACGGTAAGGGAGTCAAAGTGTGTGTGTGTGTGTGTGTGTGTGTGTGTGTGTGACTTGTTCCTGTTATCTTCTGCCGCCGTTGATTACAAACTGTTGGATCACGTTTCCTTTGTATCTGCTGAGGAACGTTCACAGACCTGAGAGTTTGAGTTTAGGAAGAGTAACAGTGGCAAGTAAGACACAGTCAGGGAGCTAGAGAATTATTCAGCATAAAGCCAAGGAACCAGTGTATGTGTGTGTCTGTGTGTCTGTGCTATTACCTGCCTCTGTGTTTCCAGATGGAGGAGCTTTGACTGGACACTGGGGTTCCGTTATGGTTCTGGGCCGAGCAGCCAGCATGAGTTTAATGGACATTTCTAAGATCTTCTCCCTGCTGCAGCCGAAGGAGGAGGACGAGCAGGACAGCGAGCAGTGTAGGGCCTTGATTCAGGCGGTGAACAACGATGACGTGACTCTGCTGTCTGAGCTCCTGGCTCAGGAAAGGTACAGGAAGTGCATCAACGCTCGGAGCGGGTGGGGGATCCCCGTGACGCCCCTGAGGACGGCTTCCACCCTGGGACACCTGAGGTGCCTGGAGCTGCTGCTGAAGCACGGAGCAGAGGTGTGTGTGAGTGGGTTTAATAACCAGCTCTCGTGTAGTAAACAATCAAAAAACACACTTTATTTGTTTTATTACACAAAATGAGTCAATTTGTTTTCACTGATTCCTCACAGTTTCAAACACGGAGCCTCTTGTTAAATTCTTTTCTTTCACACTGAATTAAGAAAATGAATCGGTTTAGTTTAGCCTCGTGTTGTTAAACGTTTCAGAGATAAAAATGCAACCAAAGTGAATTATAATGTGAGAGGTGATGTAATTGTTAGTAGATTAAATTCTCACGCCTCTGTGTGTAACAAAAACCCACAGCAGGCGGGAAACAAAGAGTAAGAAATGAGACAGGATGAACACGTTTGCACTCTATTTTTGGCATTAATGAGATTAATTCCGAGGTTTTAAAATTGGATTTGTTTAAAGTTTGAGCTTTGAGTGGAGTGGACGCTGATGCTCATCAAATGTAGTCCCACCTCTCTTCAGATGCAGCATCAGGCCGTCACTGAATGACTTCATTAAATCATCACTCAGCCTCTCTAGGTGCGATCCACTGCTCATTAGAAGATAATTAACCAGTGAAGCGTTAAAACGTCACGTGTTGCTGTGTTTGCAGATTGACAGCTTGGACGTGAAAGCCCAGACGCCTCTGTTCACAGCTGTCAGCGGGAAACATCTGGACTGTGTGGTTGCACTTTTGAAGGCTGGAGCAGATCCCAACGGCAGCCCACACAACAACTGCTCACCCACGCTCACAGCCGCCAGGGACGGAGACCTGGACGTGCTGCGGGAGCTGCTGAGGTTCGGGGCGGAGGTGGATGTCAAAGCCAAAGCTCCAGACTGGGCCTCCAACGCCACAGCCTGCAGAGGACCTCTTTACACCTCAGCCGTGTACGGACACCTGGACTGCTTTAAGCTGCTCCTCCTGCACGGAGCCAACCCCAACTACAACTGCACAGACCAGAAGATTCTGGGCCGCATCAAGCAGCCAAAGACGGTGCTGGAGACGTGTCTCCGTCATGGCTGTGGGCCGGCGTTCATCCAGCTGCTCATAGACTTTGGGGCAAACGTGTATCTGCCTGTGCTCAGCACTGACCCGAACACAAAGAAGAGTGAAGCTGTGGTTCTGCTGCTCAAGGAGAGAGGTGAGGCATCGACCGCAGCGGGTCATCGTACAAATTCTGTACTGTTCATGAATTGCAGTCCTATCCTAACCTCCGGGTGCCTTCTCACAGCATGATGTCGCCTCGTCACATGAAGTAGCTACATGAATGTTGACCTAGTTCAGACACGTACTGGAACGTCTCCCAATCCAAACCTTGATAGATCTTTGTGTTTTCTCTTCCTCTCCATCAGTTTGTCCGAAGACCCTGATGTCGCAGACTCGGCTAGCCATTCGAAGATTCCTCCACTTGGCCGATAAGGAGCCTGCAATCGACTGTTTGGACATTCCTCCAATCCTGAGGAACTACCTGAAGTACGTCAAAACATAGAAGCCGTCCCCGGTGCTCATTGTTATCTCCTATATATTCCCCACAGTTTAGGTGAGAGGAGAGGAGAGGAGCCCGACCACGCTGTACATTCTTGTTCTTGTTTACTATTCTGTTCTGTTGTGAAGCTTGAAGTTTGAGAGTGAGTAGATGTATTGATTCAGTCAGGGTTCATAAAAGTGCTGGAAATCCTTAAAGACAGCGTTTTCAAGGTTGGAAGTTCTTGGCTTTTGAATAAAAACAGCTGGAAATTAAATTGTAATTGTACTATTTTTCATATACAAATAAATCTGGTTAAATGTTTCAGTTTGTTGATAAAGAAAGAAACACTGCATCCCAAGAGCGCACAAAGAGCACAACCTTAAAGTCAAAGCATGTGTGAAGCTAAATGGAGCTAAAAAGCCCAAATGAGCTGAGCCTTAGTGGTTCAGTTTCTAACTCTAACCTAAACCTTAACTTAATACCAGTGAACATCTTATAAAACCCGAAACCAAGTCAAAGGGATAAATGAACCACCACCAAAGCCTAAATTAAGTTAATAGGGCTGAGACAGGAGAGGAAGAGGGGATAGCACAGCGGCCTTGACCATTAACTGGGAAAGTGGATTCATCTAACCCAAACCCAAACCCTAACTTAACCCAAACCCTAGTTTAACCCAAACCCAGCCTTACTCCTGAGCCACATGTCAAAGTTATATTAGTTTTGCCATCCAAACCCTCAGACTAGAGGAAGCCTGAGCTGCAGAGGACCGATCCCAGGCTCATGTGGAGCACCTGTGAGAGGGAGAATGAGCCACAGCTGAACACAATCAGGCTCCAACACTCACACAAGACCAAAGAGTCTCAGAAGGAGCATTTTCAACTAAGAAATAAGAGAAATGGGACAAAAGAAACACACACTTATCTAAAAAATACTCCAACCTGGCAAAAGGACAAGACAGACTCAGCTGAGAGACATATTAACCTCAGAAAGGGAAAGAAACCTGGAAAATTACTTAAAAACGGGGAGAAAGGGGGAGAAGCTCAGATGAACTGGGCTTACCCAAACCTGTGATTTACACTTAACCAGCAGTTGTAAAAAGAATAGAATGTGTTTTGGAATGTGGCTGAGTTCAGGGGGCGACAGGTTCAAATACGCCACAAAGTGCAAGACTTCCTCCCTCAACCTGGAGACCCAAGGAGAGGTCAAAGTGTTGTAACAAGATGAGGGGGGAAAGAATGGAAGCCATGTCTTCCTTGTATGAGTCAAATTAACACCATGTATGAGGGGCGGTGTGTCCCAAGAGAGGATAGAAAGTACTTACCTGAAAGTCAAAGTTAAAGGCATGTGTGAAGCTAAATGGAGCTCATAAACCCAAATGAGTTGAGCCTTAGTGGCCTCAACCCCAGCCCCAAATAGTCCCCTAATTTCTTTTATTTGTGGACTATGTTCTCTCATAGGACGTTTGGTTCTTTAAGGGGTTAATGAATTTATGTACATACTTTCTTACCCGAGCAACAGAGGAAACTGTTATTTGGTCCAAGGCTCTTATTAAGATTTTAATATACTTTTTATTTTTATATACACTTGTTCCCAGTGTTGGACCTTTATCTGAACTCATTCTCCTTTAATCTAGAACCAGAGAACCTCTCATTAACCCCTAACCTGCATGAGCCCATTCTCCAAAGCCTGACTGAAGTCAATAAGGCTGAGACAGCAGAGGAAGAGGACGATACAAAAATGACATAAATGCACCGGCGCAGGTTCATAGTTTAGAGCTCAAGGTGCTGCCAGGAGAAGGAATTTTACAGTAAACATTCTTGGTTGATTTATTCATCGCAATACATCTCTTATGTGTAAAGAAGCAGATATGAGATTGACTGTGTGTGTGTGTGTGGTTCATAAGCAGCATGAAAAGATGTTTTCATTTCATGATCAGGAGGGTTTCAATGGGTTAAGGAAACCCTGTTAAATTAAAGCTTGTTTGTATGAGTGTGTAATATAAACTGAGATTGAGCATTGACAGCAACACTGTCATGCCCTTGAGAAGTGTAATACCATGATTGACCACTAGAGACCACAGTAACACTGCCTGTAAAAAGCCTCTTATTGGTGAGCTTCTATATGTTTGACCTCCCAAGTAACTTATACAAGCAAATACAGTTTAACTGCAGTTTCATATTTAAACACACACACACACAAAGTTTGCATCCTGTCAGTCTGTCTCAGGATCAGCAGAGTGATGAGCTCACACTTCAGCGCGACCACCTGGGACTTTAGATTAGCATACGTCTCATTATTTATTCATCAGTGTAGTTTTGTTTACGTGCTGTGATTTCATTTGGCATTTAGTTAAAATGGAGTTTATCTAACTTGTGAGTCTGATAACCTTCATGTTAAGACACCAATGATTCACTCTTTAGCCCTCGTAAATCTGAGCTGAAATCATCACAAATTAGAAGATTGACTGAAGTAAATGTGAATATTGAGGATAACAGAGTGTAGCTCAGCTTCACCGGGTCGTTTGGTTCAGACGGAGCAGAGAATCTCAGTGCTGTGACCCTCTCACTTATAATCTCGCCACAAACGCACGCGCTGGCTCGTCGTCGTCAGCGGGCGAGCGAGCGAGCGAGGGACCTACATAGAGGAGACGACGTCACAGCCGGGCCAATGTAGCACAGCTGCGTCACTCACCACGGCACCCAGGAGATGCAGTTCTGTAGAGGTTTTATTTTCAACAAAAGTACAGCTATATCAGATATGGATTCATTTTTACAGCGAAGTACAACATATTCCCAGTGTTTCTGATTACATCAAAACATATAATGTACATACAGGTTGACATCTCCACTCTCCCATTCACAGTTTCTGGATTGAATAGGCAATTATTTTTCAGGTTTTTCCATTTCTACAACAAATAAAACTCAAAAAAAGGCCAGCAAGAAATCAAACGACAAATGTTTGCATATGGTGACAAAAGGATGGGTAGTGTGTTTGTGTCTCTGTGTGTGTTTGTGTGTGTTAACTGTTCCGTGAGAGCCCGAAAACCTCAAACTAGATGGTAATATACAATGAGTAGAGTGCGATTCCAAAAGCGGGACGTCAGTATTCTGCTACCACATTTTGTAATATGGCTGATTGAAGACTGTCGTATCCCCAAACAACTCAGAACTGCAAGAAATTCCTTCTGTTGCTATGTTTAAATATGTTTGAATACGCTTACTGGCTCATGTGCGGCCTGGACTAGAGAGGATTTACATCGATAACATTGGAGTTATTTCAATTGCATTCGTTTGACAAGTCTCCTAAATGAATCTTAAAATATCTCTGAAACTTCCTGGAGAGTGACGTTTCCTTAAAACGTACACGGCCGAGCTCTCAGCACAAGGTCAGGATGTTCAATTATATAAGAAAAATAACTCCCCCTCCCTCCCCCCCCCCCCCCCCCCGAACCAAAACATACATCTGTTTAATAACGTAGCCAAAATAGAATGGTAATATAGAATACTGCATTCAATAAATACAACGTACTTCAAAGAATCATTTATATGCTTATAAAGTAGAAACAAGAGCGTGGTATGAATTGTAATGAAGTACTGCTGCATGTGTGTGTGTGTGTGTGTGTGTGTGTGTGTGTCATCAGGATTATGTTTATTTTTAGCTCATCCCAAGAGGTTTAGCATTTATTCAGCTCTTCTGCTCGACTACAAATCTATACACAAATACCCACAATCGGCGTTAACTCCTATTTGGTTCGCTGTTCACCATATATATATATATATATATAACTTTGAATATATATATATCTTTAAAAAAAAAAAACCCTATACCCGTTTAGCCTCAGCAGTTATGTAAATGGAGATTCCAAAATAAAAACAAACAAAAATCATCAAATAACAGTTAGAAGAGCGTCAGTGCCTTTGATTTCACTTATTCAGTCGTATACAGCAGGGGGGGACAGGTTCCAGTCCCCTCTATTTGATATCATAAATAAATAAAGAATCCTCTGCTGTGTATATTGAGGCGGCAGGGGGGAGGGGCTACGGGGCAGGGGGCGGGGCCAGAGGAAAGAGCTCTCGTTGATCTTCGCGTTGAGGTGGGTGGGGGGGTTTACACACGAACGGACAAACGCTCCAGATTGTGTTGGAAAGTGAAATAAAAAAAAAAACGGAAAACAATCTGTCCAAAGAGTAGTGGTCTTTAAGTGGTCTCATGCAGAATATCGGGATGCCACGAGCATGCATTTACCTGGACTGAGGTCGGACCGCACGCTAGCAACTGGAACAACATTCGCCTCCAACGCAAAATACCAATATCCAAATATATGATCTGTTCTTTTTACATTATTTACAGTGTGTGGCTGATAAATGTAAAATAGATGATTGTTCTTAGGACTCGTAACTCACTGTTTAATACTATACTATAGAAATGTAAACCCCTACATGACAAAGTGTCTAGCTGTATATTCAGATGAAACAATAGAGCGTTTGTTTCTCTTCTCTTCCATAAATAGATACTAAAGGAATTCTAGGTAGTTTGAGTAAGTGTCTGAAATTAAGAGTTATCCTCTCCGTTGTGCGATAGTTTGATTACAACTGCGTGTGTGTGTGTGTGTGTGTGTGTGTGTGTGGCATCGTAGTAATGAGTGTTTCAGTCAGACAGCACAGTATCTGCTCCTGTAGAGAAGAAGGCCTGATGTCCTAAAGTTTACTGTCCGGGTGGATCTCACGCACCGAGGGAACCAAGGAATTCCCAGCGAGAGAGAGAGGAGAGAGAGAGAGAAAGAAGGAGAGAGAGAAAGAGAGAGAGAGAGATGCAGGTCCCACACTGAAGGGAAAATACATGACTAATTCAAATCTGCCTGTGAAACTGAATAGATAATCACTAGTGGAATGCTGGAAGGCACTGTTAGATAGCATCTCTCTTCTCCGCAGCAGAACGGGCCAGCAAGTGTGCACGGTAGTGTGTGTGCGCTTGTATGTCTCTGTGTGTGTGTGTGTGTGTGTGTGTGTATGAGCGCGTCTGTGTGTGTGTTCTGTGTACTTGCCTGCATGCTTTGTGTCTGCATGTTGGTACTGGCGGTGTGGCACGGTGTGGAGGTGGGCGTGGGGGTGAGGGGAGGGCGGGGGGAGAGGGGGGTGTGTAGCACTGGACCTGAGGTTATCATGGCCTGGGAACCATAAACTTTGCTGTGCCAGACAAGGGATTGATCTTCCCGTCTCACTGGGAGCCTCTCTACAGATACCACCAGCCAACTCACCCATTTCTCAACTTTCTTTACTGAAACAGAACATAAATTACACGACATACAAAGCAATTCTAAGGTCTCTTTTTTTCCAATAGGTTATAAGGCCCATAAGAAGGCAAACAAATGACAGAGAACGATATATAACTCTTTCATATCACGGTAGTGGATAGTGAAGATATATGATGATATATCACATTGCACAAGTTGTCATTCTGTATATGTACGTCTGTCTGTCTGTCTGTCTGTCTGTCCATCAGGTGATGCAACGCAACACAAAATGTAACTTCTGTATCTGAGGTTAAAGCACGATCACACACCAAGGACTGATCTGGTCTCACTTACATTCCAACTGCAGAGAAGAACACACCTTCATCATCCAGGGTGTGACGTCTTCTCCAGCAGCCATCTAAAGCCTCAAACTCTATGGTGAGACCCAGCAGCTTCAGGCCAGGGGGGCCAGGGGGGCCAGGGGGGCCAGGGGGGCCGGGGGCAGGGGGGGGGGCAATGTTTAATAAAGAAGTTAATTTGAAGAGGCCACAGTGACTCAGGGAGCGACGCCGTGGTAACTGCCAGAACACAGATCGGACCTGGTAAACAGGGCGAGGGGGCGGAGTCAGAGGACACCTGCACGCTGCAGATGAAGCTCAGCTCCCCACAGCACTGCCGCACACTTTCACAGTGTTTGCAGTATTTACTCCAAAACTATTTATAATGGCTCCTCACTTCTTTCCGCTCTGAGCCTTTTCTCCCCCTCTTGTGCTGGTTGAGTCTCTGCCGCCGCTGCAGCCCGCACGTCCACTCACTCTCACATTCAAGCTAATGCAACAGGACTGCAGCGCTCTGACTCAAACGTGCTCATCGCTCTGATTGTGCGCTGTGCTTCTTCTTCACACTGTGAGCGTGGACTCGGCTCGTCTCATGGGCGAGAGGGTGGGATATTGTTTTGGACGTGGTGTCGGTGGGTTTCCAGAGGTAGGCTGTGCTCTTTCCAAACACCCAGTGAGTTGGCAGCACAGTGCTACAGGGGCGGTCTCTGGGGAGAGTGTGTGTGTGTGTGGGGGGGGCGGGGGGGCTCTGACACCATCGCCTGCCTATCTGCCTCTACCCAGCCGTTTCATCTGGGCGGACGTTCTCTCCATAAAGCTCAACCTGCAGCCCCTGGCTTTGATAGGATATGAATACCCTGTCAGGAGTGGTTGGTGAAAGGATGTAAATATTCTATTGATGTTCTATTGATTTGTTCCGCGACCCGTCGCGTTGCGGCCAGTGGCGAGATTCCAAGAGAGTGTGAAGCTCTTCTTCTGCTTCACGGAGGCCGAGCAGGTGGGCAGACAGATAGAGGAGAGGAGAGAGGGACACAGAGAGCCAGGGGAGGGAGGGGGGAGGGATGAAAACCAGGCGAACGTGAGAGAGGCGAACGCACAGCGAGAGAGAGAATAACAGTGATGAAGAGGACGAGATCCATCCTCAGACATCAGGATGGATCTAACACAGGGGTGCGGATAGAAAGGGAGCTTCACAGGTTCTTCAGAGCTGGAGAGCGTAACTCCTCCATCTCCACCCAGAGAAGAACGAGCAACCAGCAATCTGACACAGCAGCATAGCAACATCTCTGCCTCAGCACACAATCATTCCACCGGGAGACGACCCGGCCTGGCCTCATAGGGAACAGCAAGACTTTCCAAAAACCATAGAAATTAAATAAAACAATAAAACAATCTGTGTAACTCCTGGACATTCAGGCGATGTGATGGTGTGTGTGTTGTAGAATCCAAAGGGGGGAGAGTTTGTGACGGTGGACAGCTGGAGAAGCTTAACTAAGAACATTACTAACATACAGGAATTGTAAAGTTTCTTTTTAAACTCTTTAAATCAAAGTCTTCAGTCTTCTTGATGCTTCCAATCACACGCTATATTAACATTGGTCCTTAACTTCAAAGTCTGTTATGTGTGTGCGTGTGTGTGTGCGTGTGTGTGTGTGTGTGTGTGTGGTTCATATCTTCTTCATGGTGGGGCATGATCATCCAGTGTTTAGTGCTTCTAAGAAAAATAGCTGGTCCTTCAAAAGAGTCTGTGTATCTCTATTTCTTAAATGGAGCTAATCTACTAAAATTCTGCCAGAAAGGAGCCTGGCCTCTTTTGGATTGACTGAATTCAAAAACCTCTCCTTGTGCCATGTCCTCCGTGACCTCATAGTGCCCCGCGCTGAGGGGGTCCTGGGGGGGCGGGTATGAGGGGGGCGTGCACCTGTTTACACCTGAGAGGGCCGGTGCAGAAGAGCCAGAGGGGGAGGGGGAGCAAAGCAAGAGAGGGAGAGAGAGAGGGGGAGGGGGGATAGCAAAAAGGAAACATGGTCAGTACGTTGTCTCTCTATACGCTACAACACAACATCGACTTCATGCTCACACAGAAACCAGGCACAGACGGACACGATGAGCCTCCGAGTGTTTACATTCCTGTGTGTGTGTGTGTGTGTGTGTGACCTGAGATGTGACACGTTATGATCATGATCATACCATGACAGCTGAACTGAGGGAGAGGAGCAGGATGAAGAGAGGGAGAGAGAGAGAGAACGAGAGAGAGAGAGAGAGAGAGAGAGAGAGAGAGACCGGAGAGGCTATTCAATCAAACTCGGCGAGAAGAACAGATCTATTACAGTGATGACACCTCGGCGTTTGGACGAGGGGGGGAAGGGCGAGGGGGGGAGAGTGTTCTTCCATGTTTGTTGACGCCGTGTTTGTTTGAATAGCACTCTGAAGGCAAGAGTGGCAAAGAATAGAGCCAACAGAAAAGAAGCTGTTAATATGCGTGTTTAAGTCTATGATGTCGTCTATCTACGGTCTACAAGCATCACAGCTAGACTACTGTCAAATTAGATACAATCAATATTTGGAGATGAAATATTCAAAAGTTGCAATGGCATCTTAGGGACGGAGTGAGCGGCTGGGGAAACTGATGTGTGTTTGATTACGGGAATTTAGCCAAACACTTTGAGCGGGAGAGAGGAACCTGGAGCCTGAATCATCTTGGACGGTCCAGATAATGCTTGTAAACAGATTGACTGCATGCTCCAATGCCAACTCTAATCACAACACCTCCAAATGCTGCTTAGCAGTTGCCATGGCGTCTTATTGCACTATCTCTAAGTAGAACTCTAATGCATATACCTTAATTATTTTCAAACCATGTCCATACAACATGGCCCTCTTTCTCAAGATGGTATCTATAAATGAATCTGAAATTCAAGAGAGTACTTCACCTTGTGCCAGCCATGTACACATACAGCACTTAGAAACACAACGTCTACAGGGTCCTAACGTCAGAGAGAACAACGCCAGCAGGGGGCATCGGGTTAATCAATAACACTTGAATGGATGATCATGCTCATTGTGAAACTGGCAATAGCAAGAACATCACTAATGGTCAATGTACACACATCTAGTCTGGCGCTAACATGGCTGTACCCTTAAAGGAAGATACCAGCAGCTTTCACATGTGGGCCCTCTGCCTCTCTGACCCCCGGGAGGCACCAGCTGTTTGCCCTAATGCAGCACCGCCGTGCCAAACGCAACTCAGACATCCGATGACAAGAGTTTCGCTGAATTTTGGGTGAGTCAACATAAAAGTCTGTTGTGTGTTATGTGTGTTCTATGGTTTCATTGTGTCTAGCATTTTCATATTGTCGATTTAGAGTGTGTGTGTGTGTGTGTGTGTCTACCCTCATATTAGCAAAGATGCAAAGCATGAGTCATCCAGACATCATGCTGGGAACAAGACAAGCTACAGTACGTCAAAGCAGCACAAACAGAAAGAAAGACGTCTTTGCTGTTATTAAAGAGTCCAATTTGAATTGAACTGAAGAATTGATTGGAATCACTTGATAAAGGTGGATTTAAAAAACGGAAGAAGAAGAAAATCCAGAAGATAATTTAACCGAATGGAAAACACAGAATTTGGTAAAAGAAATTATTTACAATAAAAAAAAGACTATTATTACTATCATCAACCAAAAGATGTGACTTTTGGTTGATAACTGTTCCCTGATATTAGATTCTCTGAGTTAATGGCAGTGATGGGAACAAACTCTCTTCTGTCTCTCCTACAAATCTGTAAAAACCAAAACTAAAACCAAAAAGCGTTGGTTTGATTCCGGGACGAGATCGACTCAGGACCCACATGTGATCAATGCTGGCATTGCCCTTTAATCAATCGATCAATACTTCATGCAAACAGCCCTCTGTCTTTTCATTGATGCTTAACAGCTGTTTCACAACTGGTATCAGCTCATCTAAGGTCCAGGCTGAAGACATCAATCTGCTTCACTCGTCTACATTACTTACTTACTTACTTACGGGTTCGTTCATAAAGGTACCAAAGTGTTTTTACAGGACGGGTCACAGAGAGCGAGCGGGTAAAGGCCCCAAAGTAAACAGCGATGAGAAGACAGGGCGCACCAGCGAGGAAGAGTAAAGGGAAGTCACCTGGTATCTTCTTGTTGCCTCACCTTTCTGTTTGGTCACCTTTCTCACCGTCATGGCCGCCTGACGCTTCTGGTACTCGGAGATCTCAAAACCTAAACGGCACCGCACGGCGTTGGCACGTTAGATCAACACTCTACAACAATGGCCTCTGCCTCCTGTGTGTGTGTGTGTGTGTGTGTGTGTGACAAACATGGTCAATGAAGGTGATTGGGTGAATGAGGGAGGAGAGCGACTGACCGATTTTCTCGTCCTCCTGCACCATCTTCCTCTCCTCGTGGAAAGCCCTGAGCCAGCGGATCTTCTCCTCCGGCTTCTTGGCCAGGAAGATGTGGAGCTCCTCGCTGTCCTTGTTGCACAACTTGAAGGCGTTCTTCACGCTCACGTTGAAGTCGTCGTCGCGCCCGTCCATGGTCTCCCGGACGTCGTAGCGGTCCATGTCGATGCGTCCCTTGTAGTACAGGATGTCCCGGCGTATCAGATCCTGCAGGAAGAGGCAGGAATGCCGCGTATTAGTGTGTGTCTCTGCGTGTGTGTCTGTGTGTGCGTGAGGAGCCTCTGAGGTGTTGATAAGCATCCGTCCTGTGGTATCCAGAGAACCTGTCTTACGCAACCTTCTCCATCTGCTGCCCAAACACACACAAACACCTTCTGTACACACTTGATGCTAAACGCAGCACCGTCAAGAGAAATCAGAGAGAAATGAGAGACGGGCAGCGTTTCAGTAGTGACACCTAAGAAATACTAAAGACCACAAACCCTCTGAGTCGTCGCTGCAGGACGGGAAGTCTCAGGGTTTACAACTGTGGCATTCTGATCCAAGCTGCAGAGTCAAATTACCTCATAAAACCTATAAAAATAAAGACAAACGGCTCTAAACACTCCATTCATATCTTTCCTTGCACAAGAACTCAAGAACTAACATCACTTCCATTATCTCAGTATTTGCACGTCAACTCAACCCTTTCATCGTCTGTTGCCTTCGGCCCGACAACGCCAACATCAACCAGCAACAATCTAAGGTTAACGAGGGCAAAGAGACAGACGAGGAAGACGGGGAGACACCTAATGAGCGTGCAGAGACCGATCTGCATCTGGGCGCTGATAGGGAAGACACGCGGCTCTGAGTAACACACCCCCAGGGCGCCGGTACACACACACACACACACATGTTCTACACTGAATCCCTGCAGAAGGATTCTAATTTATAATTCAGCGTATCTCCGCCTGTTCTTTGCGGACCAAAACAGCTAACATATGAGTGTGTCCTTGTATGTGTATGTGTGTGTGTGTGTGTGTGTTAGAGACATTCTGGCGTGCATTTCGGGTGCCAGAGATGTTCAACGGTGATAGCAGGCGAAACGCTGAGAGCGAAGGGAAGGACAGATAAACAGATATCCATATGTTTGTGTTATTCTTGTCTGTGTGTGCGTATGTGTGTGTGTGTGTGTGTGTGTGTAATGCCGAATGTGGCCAAGCGTGAACGTCCCTGTGGCAGCAGCAGAGCGCCGCGCTGCCACATACCCCCATTTTGTGAAAACTCCTGTGTATTAAAGTGGATTTCCTCCGAGGGGCACGAAGCTCCTGTTACGTAATATATCTGCAGATCTTGAGTCAGGTTGGGGAAAAGTCACAGTGTCATCAAATATGTCCGCCATTACTTTATGATAGCAAAGTTTCATGAGGAGGGAAAGCTGTAAAGGTGATTTTGAGCTGAGAAGACAGAATGTTAATGGAGGCGCCCACCTTCTTACAGAGGACCAGCTGGTGATCAAAGAGGAAGAAGACTCGCTGCTGACTGCGTCCGTACGGCTGATAGATCCATGACAACTCCCCCGTGTAGATTAACTCTGAGCTCCTGTCCAGGATATCGTCCCCCTTCAAACACACACACACACACACACAGGCACACAGGCACACAGATCAGAATGAACGAGAAAGATGTTCTAGGACACAGACTGGTAATTGATGCGGTAGCTCGGTAACAAGGACGCCTTAAGTCAGCAGAATGTCATTACAAAGGTGATGAAGAGTCAATATGAGGACAGCTAGCGTACGTCTAACTTATGTCCCGGATCGCTATCATTTTAGGGAAAAAGATGACAAACATTAAGGAATGTAAGGAGCGATTATAGGATTCATCAATCATGAACAAGAACACAATAGAAAGTGTGTAAATTGAAGTATTGTCACAGAAATTTCCCCCAATTTCTTCTAGTTTGAGTAAGATCTAATTCCCTTTGATCCCTGCTGAGTCCACTGCAGGCCTGTGGAGGACGCACACACACACACGTCTCCACCAAAGATCAAACCATGTGGCTGGACTCATTTGTATCATTTGATTGTTTGAGTAGAATCTTGACAGGGAGCCATCAAGAAAGATTAATAAGACAAATCATCTACAATACAATCTAATGGATTTGTGAAACATCCCAAATTTTCGTTGGACCCTCTTTGCAATCTGAGTTCCATGATGGGATTTCCCAAAAGGCACAGCTAACTAAAGATCAAAAGAAGCCAACATTTTGGGGACATGGCTACAAACTGTTCCTGTCAATCAATGCGTCAATTACGTCTCCAGAGATTTTGTTGCTACATGTCAATCAAACATTAGGCTGTGACAGTCCAGTGTGTGTGTGTGACTGACGGTGCAGAGCGGACACACTCCTACCTCCCAGTCCAGCACGGACGCTTGCCACTGAGCGATCTTGTCGATGTTCTCAAGCCTCCTCTTCCTCTCGTTGATCTGCTGAGTGACGTTCCGCATTACCGCCAGAGCCGCCGCCACGTATCGATAGTCACTACGGACACAGCGTACACACACATCATTACCGCCGGGTTATTAACAGTGCAAAAGTTACAGCCCTTGGCGACAAGCCACTCATTAAAAGGAAAGAGGTGTAATGTAGAAGCGCTGTAAGATACAGTGGAGGCCATTAAAGACGAAGGTTATAAACTCAACTGCAACCGCTGTAACTCAGCCAAACAGTCGATACTACATACTACTGTTTCATTCTAATCTGTCTCCGTGTTTCTACACTAACTGAGTCGGTTTATCCCTCTAGGCTGAACGTCCAATCAAACCAAGTATTGGTGTGTGTGTGTGTGTGTGTGTGTGTGCCTCTGTGACAGCTCTCTGTGTGTGTGTGTGTGTGTGTGTGACAGAGAGCTGGGACTATATCTGGCAGATTCTCCACAGCTCCCTAACAGTCAGACCCTGTGATCTGGCCGTCCTGGCTGGGTGAGCTGGCATCTGTCCCCACACGTGCGCGCACACACACACACACACACACACACACACACACACACACACACACACACACACACACACACACACTACAGCCGTGTTTCTGTCGGGCTCACACGCGTGAATTTGCACATCTGGACAGCGCTGTATGCTTCCGTGCACGAGACGCCACCTGCTCTTGTTTATGTGGTGTGTGGAGGAAATGTAGAAACTTTTGTGTTTGTCTGTAATGTTTTCATGTCCCTCCCATGGCAGAGAAAATGTTTAGACTTGGTTATGAATTGCAGCAGTGCTACATAAATGTTTTCCTTTTATTAAACTGGACAGAAAGCCAGCAGAACAGTACAAAACATTGATTTCAGCTCAGATGTGGATCGTCTTTGTTCCAGTAAACAAATCCAAGCACCCAAACAGCCAAAGCATGGGTGATTCTGAATGTGAAATGACTAAAGGAGGATCGGGCATTAACACCTCGGGCTGATTAAATGAATGTAAATGTTGCGTACCTGTGCTCCTGTGCAGTGTATTTGAGAAGCTCAGCCAGCTGAAGTGGGTATTTGCAGATTTTCTGGACAGGGGTGAGCAGGAAGCCATCAATGGCAATGTCAATCATTTGCTGGAGGAGGCGACAAGCCTCGAAGAAGTGCTGGTACCTGCCATCCCTCATCAGTTTACTCAGCTCCATACAGGCATCCAAGTGGTTGTTACAGTATTCAGAATAGATCCAGAAACCATCTTGCTGTGGAATAAAAGAGCAGAAAGGCCCGACGTGACGTTAGAGAGACAGAAGAACATGCAGGAGAACATGTAGAAGAACACGCATGAAGGCCCGGTTCACTTAGATCAGAACTGCATTATCTTGTCTTGTCTTATCTCATCATTCTAATGAAGTCAGGGATGAAACAAACCCATCAGCAGCTCTGAGCTCCTGTAAACATGCACTGTCCTCAGAGTGGTGCATGAGGAACATTGCTCACCTTGCATCCTACACACTCCACACACACACACATGTAATCATGAGGCGCCCTCAGCTTTGGATGCAGCTAATAGAAGGTTTCAATCACAGCCTAAACCATTCCAGGCCCTGCTGGTTCCATCTGACTGCTGGCCTCTCAGATCTGGACTCGCCTATTGGCTCACATCACGCTAGTATGTAACCATGGTGATTAGTGGCGTTGCTACAGCTCCTTTCCTGTTGCTCCTGCTTGCATCAGATGCAGCTTTTCCATCACTGGCCGTCCCTTTGAAAGGTCAGCAGGCAGATGGGTCAAAGTTGAAATTGGCTGAATTTTAAGTGGACAAGCCATCGCTGCTCAGCTCCATGGAAACGGAAACCATGCACATGTGTGAGCAGCACAATCAATGGACCAATGTAAATGTAATATTTTGCAGTGTGGTTCAACCTCTGGTGCTGTCTGTGTGTACTCACGTGTTCTAAGAAGCAAGGTCCGATTTCAGAGAGATGTGGATCGTCTGTGTTGTACTGTTTCTCTAAGTCTCTGACAAAACCCATCTGGAAGCGGTAGATGTCCTCGATGTTCCCAAAGATCACCTTCAGCTGGTCGTCATTGAACATGTCCACGCGCTTCCTGCACTGGCGCAGGTAGCCCTGCACGCACACGGGGAACAAGAGGGTACAGGTCAGACGTGTCAAAGTCCAGAAGGTCATGACATTGAGACGAAGTTAGAGTCAGGGAAGACCACATGAATGAGGACAGACTTTGGTTTCATCATTAGATATTGAAGATACAAATGGATCTTCCAGAGGATCCCACATTATTCCTAGGTACAATTGGAGATACTATCATCTCCTCAGTATATTCCGAGTTCTCCCTATGGTCTCCTCCCTACTGGATGTTTGCATTCCAGGCCACGTTAATCCACAATCTATCTCTTTGAGTCAGTACCCAGAGTTCCTAGCTGAGGTTTGGACTGACGGGTAAATTAACAGCTTTGCCTTCAGGCTCAGGGGCCAGAACTGCACTGCATCCACCGTGATGCAACCTGCCTGCTGATCTCACCCTCCATCCCACCCTCGCATGTAAACAAAACACTGGCTCGCTTAAAACGTCTCCACTTGGTGCAGCGACTCGCCTGCTGCCCGGTGGGAACGATCCATCCTGAGAAACGTCCCCTTGCCGCTTGAAATCAGATTTAATAAGACATATTTAGGATCAAACAGTGATTGATTAAGCTGGATCCAAATTAGAAAAATGTGCCAGCAGACTCCTCACAGTCCCAATAACTGCTGCTGCTTCCTCTACGCTTGAGCGTTCTCTTACAGGCCTGAGAAAAGCCCAGAGCACCCACAGGAGAAGCGGGAACACGTGAGAGAACGAGATTTACACTTTCCAGGATCTATTTTTAGACATTGTTTCCCTGGGGTTACAGAAAGAAGGTTTAAGGAGATGGGATTGGCAGTCTTCCTGGGAGAAACTCTACTGTACGGCTCTGGCATTTGGTCCTATAGCTCTACGTGACCAGCAGCAGCCTCCGCCGCCGCCGCCTCCTGATGAATTCCTCCTGCAAGTCATCTGCCAAATGCACTCCTAATTAAACATATGGGCACCATTTTCATTACCAAAATATATGATACTTCAAAATAATCTCTTATTAAGCCCAGAACCATCATTTCATTTCCTATTAAATTTAGCATTACGACGACTAATAATGTTAATATCTTTTTAAATGAGGTTGTATTAGTGAAGTGCTCATCCTGCGTAATGTGATGAAGAATTCTGTTTGTTAGCTGCTGCCTCTGCTCTGCACCGGTGAGGCTGCATGCTTAACTTCATGCTAATATGATTGTTGGTTCACGCATCAAGGGGAGGAACGACTGCAACAGAAGGGAGTGTGTGTGTGTGTGTGTGAGATTCCCTCCCTGGTGCACACGCCCCACCCTCACCCTTCCCTTGGTGCACGTGTCTCGTACCTCGCAGATGTCCTTGAGGTGTTTGATGTAGTGCCGCTCTGTGCTCATGATCTCGTTAATGACGTTGGCCCTCATCTGGTCTCGGTTCTGGAGGGGCGAGCCCAGACACAGGCAGTCATTGGTCGGGTCCAGGTGGCCGTTCTGCACCTCACTTGTCCCCTCCGCTGGCTCCACCCCCCCATCCTCCTGGTTCACCCACAGCTGAGGACAGCAACACACACATGCACATACAGTATATATAAATACATTCACACACACACACAAACATACACACACAAATCTGTCCAATCTAACCAGCGTCACACACTCTTAGTCAGTTTGAGCGTGAATGCACACAGCACACATGTACTCACACATTAATCTCTACCCACACAAACACACACACACACACACAGAACACACACGGCTCCATCTAATGAGGGTCTGTGGTAGTTTGGGCAGTGAGTAAGGCTCTTGGTCCAGCATGTCAAAAAGGTGAGGGACATGCTGCCAAACACCCGGGAGGACAGAAAAAAAGCCTCTTTCTGGGCCTGAAGCCCGGAGGAGGAGATTCAAGGCCCGACTGCTGCCCAGTGTGTGTCTCAGAAAAGCTTCCCTCTGCACATATGCATGCATAAACACACACACAGACACACAAACAACATTTTCCCACAGGCACACACAGCGTATTCCACTCCGGCTCCCAGGCAGGGAGGGAGGGAGGGAGGGAGGGGCGGAGCCAGTGTGGTTTCAGATGTCCAGCAGCTCCGACACCTGACGACACACAGTTTGCCAAGAGAACATCAAAGAACCAACGGGTAGAATGCCAAACACAAGATGAGATATGCAGTGCCACAGACAAGCAGAGTGACGGGTGGGAGAGCGCCGCCGACTGCAGACCCAGACTCACAGAGCGGCGCTAAAGGCCAGAGTCAATAGTAAATAGAAGGCTGAAAAATGTCTCCATGTTTAAAATGAAAATACTCAGAATAGTCATAGAGATAGAGATGAAGAAATGGGATACAAATTCAGTAAAAAGCCTTTGAGAATCTAACTCGTCTTTACTTTTGACTCATCAGTTCTGCCTGGCTGTCGATCCCCGTAGAGAATGGCGTGATAACATTATGGGAACGTTAAGAATGTCGGGTAGATATGGTTTGGTAGTACGTTGACTGGAGCGGGCGGGCGGGCGGGCGGGCAGATGGACGGGCGGGTGGGCGGGCGGGCGGATGGGCAGGCTGGATGGGTGGATGAAGCTGGCAAACGCACCTTTGACGTGGTGTTTTGGAACCGTGGAGTTGCTATGGGGTTGATATAGAAAACCTGTTTTGTTTGGGGCTGAGGAGGGTGGGGTTCCACCTTGGAGAAAGAGAATGACACAACAGAGAGATACTTTTTTGGTTGACAGTCAGTCAGCCTGGCTGCCGTGTGCCCTCTCAGGAGTGAATATGGAAAAGGG
Source organism: Genypterus blacodes (assembly GCF_046128005.1). NCBI lineage: Eukaryota > Metazoa > Chordata > Actinopteri > Ophidiiformes > Ophidiidae > Genypterus > Genypterus blacodes. The sequence continues at coordinate 695,670 of NW_027466837.1, forward strand.
TGGACAGGTGAGAATGGCCATGAGGAGTGTGTGGAGAGTGCTCTGCTGTGGGAGGCCTCCACCTACGCCTGACGCTTCCTTCTGCTCCGGTCTTAAACTGCACGGTGAAAGGAGGTGCGGATGAACACAACGGCACCGCCTATAAGGTCTAAGTGGAGCTGAGCTGAGGGTTAGATTATATAAACAGCGTGTGAAGTGAGGACGTGTGCGGTGTGTTTAAGTTGCTGTAAAGGGTGGGAGTTGAAGGTGAGGCCAAACTTTAAAAAAAGAGCTCATCACTATTCATGGTTATGTCATCGCTGCACAGATTGAAGCACTCTGTTGGCTGAACTGTGTGTTATGTATTATTCAAGTCAGGCGTTACTCAGTTATGTTTATTTGTATGTATGCACAACATACATATATGAGTGTGTGTGTGTGTGTGTGCCTGCCTGCCTGCGTTGTGTTTATCTCCTGCATATGTTTTGGTCGTACATGCCAGAGACAAAGGAGTTGTTTGTGCATTCATGAGCTGCTCTGCATATGTTCCTGTGCCTCCATTCCTCTGTGTGTGTGGGTGTGTGTTGTGTCTGTGGTCAGTGGCCGTCCATGGCTGCAGCAAACTCACCCGTACGAAGCTGGCAGGGAACCATCCTTCCTCCTCGTCAATCTGGCCCCACCACCAGTCCTTGTTGGAGGCGTCCAGCACCTTGATGACGTCACCGGCCTTAAACGCCAACTCCCGGTCTGCCATGGTCACATGGTCCCATACCGCCTCGGCGTTGACGATTGAACCTCCGCTTATCAACTGCGGAGATGAGACGGAGAGAGGCGGGCTTGGTTTTATGTGTTGTTCTCATTAGGTGGAGGCAATATTGAGGAAAAGCACCGATGCAGCATCAATAGCAATAAAGACAGGGACCAGTCAATAACTATGGATCCACATCATAAAGAAAATAGCAGATAAATCATATTTGAAAGAGATTGTGCGGCACTGTGCCTTATTTTGCCTCTGTTCATGTGAATCCTTGTTGTTACACCCCCTCAGATTACTAATTGATGCAAATACACACCCGCAAAGGCCCACTGGCAGCTCACAGGCCGCAAATAGAACACAACACAATGGCCACCACAGTCCACGGCACAACACAACCAAACGCAACATCACAAAACAGCACGGCCATTAGCGGAGAGACAACACAGCACCCGTCTCTGCACAGGGACAGTAATTGGCCCATTATGACATTAGAATAATTACATGTGTTAATGTAATATAAATGTTAAGGAGCAAACCAATGTGAGGGGATAATGTGCGTCCCTCATGCTGTCACACTTGGTATTCTATCTGCAGCTCAGGCTTTGACAAAACATGGAAGAATGACTCATCACATTTTTTTTTCTTCTTCTATCGATTCTAATATCATGAATAAATAATCTCAATATTATCCAACGCTGACATGAAATGTTTAGCACGTGACATGATCAGCGTTTGATCTTCTGTATGGAGTCTGCAGGGTGTTTGTGTGTTTGTGTGTCAGCTGATCTGTGTTGTTCAGAGGGTTTGGAAGGCAGGAGAGGTTCTTCTCATTAAAGGATCAGAGACAGAAGAGGGGAAGGCTTGGATCTCACACACACACACCATCCATCCATGCATCTATCCAACAGGCAACACTATCCATCACACTGAGGATGCCGCTTTGAGACTGGCATATGCAAACACACACACACACACACGAGCACACGTGCAGACACATTTGGCCCCTCGTGTGTATCTGTGGGCAAAGCTCCAACTATTTGTTCCAGTTCCTCTCTCCAAAGCAGTGTTCATCAGCATTCTCCCGTCCAGAGCTAACCATGCGTCCAGTCCCCGGGGCTGTGGGCAGAGCATCCAGCTCTAACCAAGCCTGACAGGAGCTGCCCAGACTCTAGGTAAGAAGCACCAGAAAGGCCCGGAGACAGACGGGGACGACAAGAGGACGGACCTGGAATTCGTTTGTTTTCTTGTATTCAAGCTTTAGCATGCAAATAGATTTTTCGTCTTTGCCAAATTGTGCCTTTCTCCTGTTCTGAAGCCAAATCAATACGGTTTCCTTCCATCCCTCAGAAAAGCAAATCCCCGAATGAGGCACCTTTCAAAAACGCACCTCATAATTGCAGAGCTTATTGTGCAGAAATGCGATTCCACCCAATGTGCTGAAGCCGAGCGTTTCTGAGAACATTCATGGGAAATAGCTGCGCGTTTGTGTTTGTTTGTACTCATCCGGCCCCCGCGAGGATCTGAGCTCTCCAACTCAGCAGCCACGTCGCCTCTTAAACCTGTAGACAAGCCCGTTTCCCTGATGGATCGCTGAGACAGCTACAGGGGGATATAAGCCAATCAGGGCAGAGGAGGGAACACGGGGAGGGACATCCGTGACTGGGAGAGAAAGAACAGCCGTCGTCATGGTGACAGATGAGGATGCTTCACTTGTATCGACAAGATGATGGGACGAGGCAAGGACACTTCAGGATGCACCAGAATATTCCTAAATATATATATGTGTGTGTGTGTGTGTGTGTGTGTGTGTGTGTGTGTGGATGCACTGCAACCCACAGCAGCTACGCATATGAATCTCTGCCTACATCACTTTAACGTTAAATAGCGACTTGGCAAACTAGGCACAGGAGTGAATCCGGAGATGAGAGACATTCCGCACGGAGCTGCTGCACATTGTGTGGGATTAACATGAAAGAGGATCTGCACGATGTCATGGAGGTTGATTGAATCAGGTATCATACATACGAAGCCAGTCTGGGGTAACAATAGCTCTATATGTCAGAGCACTCCACTACAGGGAGAGAGGGGGATTACTGCAAAAACATGTGTCACGCTGCCATGGAAACAGGGCCAGTGAATAGCGTTCAAAAGGGATTTTCGAAAAAAATTGTCGATTCAGGAAGAGGGAGTTTGATTGTTGTTAATTATAAACAAATTATTAGCCGACAGCAAAGCAGGAAGAGGCGGCGTGGAGGCCGGAGCGGTTTTTGCTTCAGCATCAGGACTTTGAGCCTGAAACAGGGCTGACAGGAGAGAGAGAGAGAGAGAGGGGGGGAAAGAGAGGGAGAGAGAGAGGGGGAGAGAGAGAGGGAGAGAGAGAGGGGGAGAGAGAGAGAGAGAGAGAGAGAGAGAGAGAGAGAGAGAGGGAGAGAGAGAGGGAGAGAGAGAGAGAGAGAGAGAGAGAGAGAGGAGGTCAGGCTCGTTCTTTTATCCCACGCCTTTGAATGCCCACATGGCCCCGTCCGGCCCAACTCCCAAAGCTCTGCCCCGGGAACGCCGCTCGGTCCTCAGCCCCCAATCCTTCCATCCTCCTCCTCATCAATCTGCTTTAATATAGGCAACCAGACACCACAGAGAGAGAGAGAGAGAGAGAGAGAGAGATCCATTCACAGCTCACCTCTCTCTCCTCCCCATCCTTCCATCTCCCTAATGAGATCAGCCTTAACCTTTCAAATACATTGCATCCTTCTCCCTGTGCATGTCTGAATAAATTAAAAGCGTTATATAATCAATCTCTCCAATTGCTGCCCTGGCACAGCCCAATACCTAGCTAGATCAAAGGAAACACGTTCAACACTTATACACACACACACACACATACACAAACAGTATATGAGTAAGCCCAGCACTCATTACCTGTGTGTGTGTGTGTGTGTGTGTGTGTGTGTGTGTGTGTGTGTGTGTGTGTGTGTGTGTGTGTGTGTGTGTGTGTGTGTGTGTGTGTGTGTGTGTGTGTGCGCGTGTGTGTCTATCAGCTGTAATGACCAATGTCACCGTTGTGATTCCACTGCAGCTGCAACGTGAAGAACCAGAAGGTGAAACAGTCGTCTTTAAAATGCAAACCCTGTATTTGGGTCAATGCAAATGAATGCAGAGGAATCTCTCTCTCTCTCCCTCTCTCTCTCTCTCTCTCTCTCTCTCTGCAGGAGCACATATGACTCTGCTCTCCATTCTCATGTTCAAGCATAAGGAGAGAAGACTGACGAGCAAACATCTAAAGATCTGATGCTGATTCTCTTGCTTATATCATCTTTGCACCACAACACATCAGCATTCACTGCACTGGCAGCTCCACTGCATTCCAACATCCTCCTCTATCTCTACCACGGCACAGCTGCACCAAAGCACCTTCAGCATCCCTGAGCAAACACACACACACACGCGCACACACACACTCACACACACACACACACGCCTTACCATGTTTGTGGCGTGTAACTGTTCAGCAAGCGTATGCATGGAGAAGTCCGGCTCACACGATCATGATAAACAAATCCCTTTGGTACGGGTCGAGGTGGGGGTCCTCCGCCAGAGCCCAGACGCAGATGTCGAGTAACGAGGTGCCGCGTTCCAGAAAGAGGCTTCTCTCTTTCCGACGCACCGAGTGAGTCTCGCGGTCCGTCCTCCCTGTGTCTACCAACCCTGTTATGTAATACACTTATGCCAAGAGTCTGGGAGCCAATCAAAGATGCGCTGCCTAAAAACCAGCGAGCAACATACACACACCCTTCCACACACACCCTTCCACACACACCCTTCCACACACACACACACACTCAGAATTGTCTCATTCACACGTATCAAGCACACATTGACACTTCTGGCTGCACAGCGTTTAACGGGCTCTATTAGGAGGCACCTGCCCTGGAGGAATTACAAATGTGTGAACACCCGGGACGTGCATCACTCAGACTCAAAGGGACTATAGATAACATCCATCCAGATGATCACAGTCTCACTCACACACACACACACACAGAGAGAGAGAGAGGAGCCTGGGTGGTGTGTGTGTGTGTGTGTAAGTAGCACCGTGTTATTACTGATAGCCAGCAGAACGAAACACATAAATTACTGTAATACACCGGGTCAGGATGTGATGTTTACAGTCCTGTTGGTGTTTCTAACTCGTACGGACGTGTGTGTGTGTGCGTGTGTGAGTTGTAGCACAGCGGCGGCGGAGGTGGCGACGCGCTCACAGGCCCACATGCCACGACATGTGATGGTATCAGCACTCAGGAGGAGGACTGAGACCAGACTGCCAGCAGATCCCCCCTCTACACCTGCAGTACACCATTCACCACTCTAACTGGACACACACAAACGCACACACACACTGAGAATACACACTGCACTCAGCCTCAGAGTGTGACGGCAAACTAGTCTGGCTACTGTTCCTATTAATAGGGCTGGATCGGACATCTCAGGGAGGCTTTCAGCATCTATTCCTGACTCATTTAACATTCATGTCACCTGGCTCCTGCTCTCATCGCACCTGAGACACATTTGATCCCCGCAGGACGCAACTTTTTACTTGGGGAGAAGTTTGGATCCGTCAGTTATAAGATCACAAACAGACACCTTTGTAATTGATCACCTCTGAGTGAGCAGAGGGAACAGGGAGCCGGCGTCAGGAACAGATGCTGGAACGACGCAATCTGGAGAAATGTGGTGAATATTGTGGGCTATGAAATGGGAGCTGAGATTAGCTGCATCTAAAATGGGGGAAACCTAGAGTGACGGTAGCCCTCCTCTCCTCCTCTCCTCCTCCTCCTCCTCCTCTATTAGGCCTCGCCTCGCCTGCTATTGGTCACAGTGCAGCGTGAGATTACGATGGTTCCTCAGCGGCTGTGATGAGGAGCACAAACTCTCTCATCACCAACATCCGCCACAAATATGACATTAAACATGACAGGAGAGAGAGAGGGAGAGAGAGAGAGGGAAAGAGAGAGAGAGAGAGAGAGGACAGAGGGAGAGAGAGAGAGAGAGAGAGGGGGAGGGAGAGAGATCACAGCCCAGGTAGTGTAGCAGCCATATTGTCTAATGCGCTGGATTCAATTTCCCACAATAGGAAAACAAGTCCTGACGCAGCAGGAAGCTATGATCGGGATTCTGTCTTTAAACAAAGGATTATAACGTTCAATTATCATCTCAAAGCGTTAATACTAACATAACACAATGAACCCATGCGCCAAATCACAGAATACAACATGGAGGAGAGGAGAGGAGAGGAGAGGAGAGGAGGAGAGGAGAGGGGGGGTGGACATGTTTATACTCGGGAACATGGATCCTCTGGTACGAACATCACAGATCAGAATCCGCACAACTACGACCACCAGCAGACAACAAACGGTGAGAGGACACAAGACATAACGGGGGACTGGGGAGGAGGAGGAGGAGGAGGAGGTGGAGGAGGAGGAGGAGGACACAAAGACATTATGTTGTACCAACGTCATTCATTTCAACGCGTAGCCGTGATGGAGCGCCGGGTGTCCCCGCTCTGGACCAACACGCACTCCCCTCGTCGGCTCTCCTGTGCGACACCGTGGCTCGTCGCGTACTGGGCCCCCAGCGCAGGTCCATTACCGAGTACCGAGGATGAACATCAACAGCACGTTCACAAGCACCAGAACCGCGATCACCGTGAACACCGCGCAAGTCTGGACGTCCAAGGCCATGATGGCGCAGCGCTGCGGGCCGATGCTGAGGTGCGATGCGCGTTGGGTGACCAGGCTCTCCGTCTAGACGCAGATCCTAATAGCGCCTCAGAAATCCACCGTTACCCTTAGAGGAGGAAGAATAAGAGGAGAGAGCGCTGCGACGCCTCTTCACTGTGCGCGTTGTGGTAATTCATAAAGCCACGGGAAGAGATGCATCATCCTCACCATCATCATCGTCATCAGTCCGCACCGCGATCTCTCCCCGTTAGACAAACACCTGCCGGTGCTGCGCGTCTTCCCGTTAACCGAAGCAAAACTCCGCTCGGTGGGTCGTGAGCGCAGGCTGCTCGCTGCCTGGGGACCGGGAGAGCGGCTAAGAGGCAGCGAGAGAGGCGGTCCCGCATTAATACCGATCAGCGCTCCGCTAACACACACTACCGGCATCAGCCATCACCTAGAGCCGGGGGAGGGGCACAGCCGGCCGGCCAGCCCCCCGCTCACACAGGCCACAATCACCGCCTCATTCATCTCTCACCCCGGCTAAAAATACCCCCGCTCCGTGGTGATTTATCATTTATCATTAACAGCCGTGATGAAGGAGGATAAATGTCAGAATAATGGAAGCACTTTGCTCAAACTCATCACCTCCTGTCCTCTCATTCAGCCTCTCTGCCAGCGTGTCTGTGGCCAGGGATCAATCAGATATGCGCCATGATCTCTGTCTGATAATCAAACACATTCAACTTTTTATTGGGGGGCCCTGTAGCTGCTAAGGGCATCGAACTAGCATCTCTGCCAAGTAGCCTCTGAGCAAAGCATACAGTAGTTCATATCCCCCCGTCTGTGGCTGCGGTTTGGAACCACTGCAGTCCAGCCAAGAAGAGTCAATACATCACAACTGCATTTTGTCAGGATGAGTAATTGGTGTAATGAGCAGCTACACACTCCTATCTGTGTGTGTGTGTGTGTGTGTGTGTGTGTGCGCGCGTGCGTGTGTGCGTGTGCTGAGATAATGGTCAGAAACACATCTGCTTAAGTTCAATCAGTGTATCATAGCATGCAGGCTCACAAGTTAACTGAGCAAAGCACACTTTTCTGCAATAAGACACAAAAATGACACACACACACACACACACACACACACACACACACACACACACACACACACACACAGTGGGTTTATATAAATTACATTTCCAGCGTCCAAACAGACTGGGCGGTGTTATTGAGGCTCAGTGCTGTGAGTGACGGAGCAAAAAGGCTCCCAGCTTCCATCTTCAGCCCAAATCCGTCCGTACCTCAGGCCTGCATGTTCAGAGAGCGATGTGCTCACACATGAGAGCGTCCTGGCCTGCAGCAGCCGCCCCGGTGCCCACACCTCCCATTGTTGGCAGAGCACAAGGGGAGCACAAGATGGTCATGAATGAATTCATGCAAGGAAATCTCAGTCCCCACACTCCCCACACACACCCACTCACTCGCTCACCTACCCACACACACACACACACAGATACACACACCCTTGCCAAAGTGCAGCGTGACTTCACATTCAGCAGAAAGCTTTGGGATGGATCAAAATACCTCAGAATAAATTTAGAAGAATAACACCAAAGGGTTGCATTATATCTGTATTTTTAAAGTTATAAATAATTCCCGGGGCACTTTCAGCACGAACATGCAGATAAAAGTGAGTCCTCCTAAAAGGCTTTAAGTGCGTTACATGGAGCTGTGAGAGGCATCGTGGCTGAGAGAGGAAGACCCTCCTCAAAACAAAGCCTTTATTTCAGCTCTGTGTGTGTGTGTGTGTGTGTGTGTGTGTGCGTGCGTGTGTGTGTCTAACGCAAAGTGAACAGATTACATAAGCCGACTCTGCCTCTGTTGGCTCCCTCTCCGATCTCGCTGACATTTAGACAACAAAGGTCACATCTGAAAGTCTAAATCTGTACAGACACCAATGCTAATACACTCATACATGCTGTACACAGAATACAGAGGAAACTGGGCAAAATGAGAGAATTTACGTCCCAGCAGCACAGAGACACACACCATACACACCCAATATGTGAACAACGTGAACACAGAGGAAACATCAAGGCCTGTTTGTGAGACGTAAACATGTGACATCACTAAATGGACGTATTGGAGTTTGAGTGTTTCCGTACCAATTTGAAAAACATCAGAAAGTTTGAAAACCCTCTTTTTGAAACCCAAGCTCATTGTAAAATAAAGAACCTGGTGTTCTAAACGCTTTACTATTGTGCGACTCCCAGAGCTCCTCACTCCGCTACAAAGAGAGAGACAAATCCTCCTTTAATCAGGCTTCCTTTTGGTGTCTTGTATTGTCTGGTGTTGCCGTCGCAGCTCTGAGGAGCAGCAGGAACACTGAAGGCTGAACTCACTGAACCTAATTGGCAGTCAATCTCAGGATCACTTGTGAATTTGGCCCTGGACCCTGATCCAGAGGCAGCTGCTCACTCTCCACTTGATTAGGACATCTTTTCCCACGAGGAAACCACTCCAATGCACATCGGCCACCGCAGTCCAATGGAGCCAAAGGGAAAACTTCTGCAAATAGCAGAGGCCAATCTAATGTCATCAAACTGGATACTATCCAGGCCTTGAGTGTGCCGCAATATCCTGTGCATGAACCAAACAAAAGTGAGCACGAACACGAGCACATCCTGGTCAGGCTGCGTCCTTAAAGGAGCCAGAGAGCAAACCAGTATCACAGAACGCTCATTACTTAAATATGAGAAGACGAGATGTCAACTCAGCAGTCAGTCGCTGTGCTGAGATGTGAGGGGAAACACACTGATATGCTACAATATGGTGACATCATCCGTCATGACCAAACTGACAGAAACAGACAAAATTTACACATCTGGCACTACGATGACAGACAGTGTGTACAACTGTGTTACACTACAATGAAACTAAGTGTGTGAAGCAGGAAGTTGCCATGGGAAAGCAACACAAACATGTATCTAACTAAACTTATACCTCATGTAGCATTTCATAACACTTTAATCAAACACCAGGGCATGAATCAAATCCTCTGGTCTGACCAAATCTCTCTGCAGTCTCTCTGTGGCTACGGTCTTAGAGCCGCACACACGCACGCGCACACACACGCACACACACACACACACACACACACACACACACACACACACACTGGTGTCCATTAAGAGCCTCCTCATAAAGACTCGACCTCCAAGAAAACGACACGTTCCAGTTATTAAATGAATCTATTTGCGGCGCATGGTTTGGCTAATGGGAGGCAAAGGCTACCACACCCATTTCCCCTCTGGTCTGCTCAAATTCTTTTGTCCCCCTCCCATCCCCATGACAACCACACTGACTTCCTGCTTCCTCCCAGGCCTTTGGTGCCGCAAAACCCGCCTAAAAATAAATGACTGGACTTTTTCCCTCACGCAGTTCTGTCAGCAGCGCTCAGACGTCAGCTGTGCGTTCGCTCATCCCAGTTTGGAGGCTAATGTGAAGGCCAGTCAGTGGCGGGGCAGTGGGTCAGGACGCTATAGAGGCTGCAGCCTCACAGAGACGAGGCGCTTTACTCCAGGCGGGGCGGAGAACTCAATGAATCGCAACGGAAGCAATGATTTGTTATTATTTAATGACTAACCAGATGTCCAATCTCTGTTGTTTTGAAGGCAGCGGAACAAGAGAAATTTGCATAGTGGGTGTATGTTGTGTTCTTCACGTCAGGAGGCAGTCAGGAAACCAAAGATAACATGTTTTAGAACAAACGAAGAAGGAGTTGGGCGAAATTACAACATGAACGGAGAGAAGAGAAACACAGAACGTCACGCCGAAGATGTCTCATAGACGCTTCGCTCTTATGATTCACCTCCTTTCACCTTCTGCTCTGACACAAAGTGGGCTAATTGTTATATCCCCCCCCGACCTGCCCCCCCACCCGGCCCATCAATCAGCCCCACCTCCACACCTCAAAACACCAAAATCATATTGGAACCACTGGGGAAATTTTGTGCGTGCTTGCTGACGCTGCAGCCTGGGCGGAGATGATTCCCACCCTGGGTTGTGGTAAACAGTTAAAGATGAGGGTCCAGCACATTCATCGCACCTTCACAAAAAAATGATCACATCAGCGTTTTCTCTTTATTGTTCCCCTCTTCCTCTTCACCAGTCAGCCTCTACATTTGAACATCACGCCCGCTGCTCCACTACGCCTATAAATCCCGACGTCGGCTCATTTAAATAGCAGGAGATACATTAAAGTGACACCGGATTCCCGCTGTTTCTCTCTCTCTCTTCGCCGAATTTCGGTTTGGGAAATTTCAGTTTGACGTGGAGGGGGGTTCTGCTGAGAGACGGCGTAATGAGCTCCCCTAAGACGCCAACCGGAGCTCCGCCGCTCTGCTCAACCAAGAGGAACCATCCACAAACACAGTTGAAAATGTATTTCTGCTTTGTCATTTACACCGAACACAATTGGACACTTGAGAGCTCCGGTGTGCAAAACCAGAACCTCCCCGTGCCAGGATCGGGTCGGTGCTCCTCTGTGGTTCCACTGAGCTGCTGGGACCGCACTGAGCATGCCCACACCATGACACGCCTCCAAGCCATGCTACACACACACACACACACACACACACACACACTACGGTGCATTAATCTAGCAAACACAGCATTTTACGTCCTGGCGTTGTGATTATTGTAACACGTAAACACAGGAGAGAGGCAGAATATCGCTGCTGTCAGATTCCTACTGAGGCGACTAAGTGAGTGACGGAGCTCAGCTGACGTCGGCAGTAAACGGCCCTCATGTGTAACTTTCAGTAAATAGGGGCTGAGAGCTGACGAGCTGCAGCATCACCTGTCCTGAGCCTCCATGGGTTCACATTCCCACTGCTCACACACACTGCAAGACTTCCAAAGCAGTGCAGCAGATTGAAATGCAAAACTCTGCAGTGAGATGATATTTGGGTGCAGAGTTGTTTGGCATTCTCTGTTTCTCAGCACTATATTGCTTTTTTGATAGGTCAGTTCATCCTATCAAAACAAACTCAGGCTACACCAGCTGCGTACTGGAACACACTCAATAACGCACACACACACACACACACACACACTTACAAGCACTTTCACAGATTAAAGATAGATACTGAGATGGAAGTGACAAAGGAGGGATGACGGGCGATAAGGTCAGGGGGAGACGGAGGAGGTCGGGGAGGAGGAACGATGAAGACGAGCAAAGGAGCGCGGGGTTGCGTAATACGTGACGGAAGGTTCCCTGCAATGCCACATGTGGTGCAGCAGCGAGCCGCAGAGGTCAGACACAGGCAGATGAGCTAAATAATGTCTACACAAAGTGGCAGCTGCCAGAAAAATACCCACGACTCACACAAGGGCCTGCAGGACACGTGCTAACTAACGCAACACGTCCTAACTAACGCAACACGTCCTAACCAGCAGGACACGTGCTAACTAACGCAACACGTCCTAACTAACGCAACACGTCCTAACCAGCAGGACACGTCCTAACCAGCAGGACACGTGCTAACTAACGCAACACGTCCTAACTAACGGGACACGTCCTAACCAGCAGGATATGTCCTAACTCCTAACTTCTGTCTCATTAGTTCAGCCTATATAATTGATTTACACTGCCACATTCTCAAACAATGTAGAGTATAAATATATCTTACAAGTCTTAAAAGGTGAAATATGTATTTTTAAAATAATAATGAGAAGTTGCACAGAACTCATGCAACAATCTTTGTAATCCTGGACTGAATTTGTTTATGTTGCAGTGAATCTGTTAGATTTGGACAGCAGGTTTGTTCTCTGTGCTGCTGAAATGTGAAATTAAGTCTTTTTACTTAAAATAGACCTGTCGAGTAACAACCATGAGCAGCACCCACACACACACACATTTGGCGGCTGCTTAAAATGACCTAAGCAGCCCAGGAAAGCTATCACAAATGATCCAGCTGATGCAAGATAACAAGCACCGGGATGTCATAGGCCTTAAAATAGTTCCATGATTAATATCAGCGCATGTTGTGACAACACTGAAATACCCCACCATTACACCGCCACTGTCACAGTCTGGCAGTGATGTAATGGAATACAACGAGTGCTTAAAGAAGAGGAACACTGACCTTCATCAGCTATAAAACCTGAAAAGAACAATGAGACGCTAAGGTGTGCGTGTGCAGACATGTCGCATGTTTGGACAGGGCCCGGAATATAATGCAGAAGGTAAAACAGGCTCCACCGGTGAGTCACAGCATCGCTACATCACTACAGCAACATCTGAGAGAAAACGCCTCACTGACTTGTGTTGGGAGCGAAGGAAACCCTCTCAACACTTATATAAGAGAAGAAGAAGCCCCGAGCCTGCCGGTGTGTGTGTGTGTGTGTGCCTCACTCTCAGGAACACACACACACACACACACACACAACAACACACCCATGCATTTCCACACACAAACAGACACAGACATGCACAAACCCATTGTGAGTAAGAAGCAGACTTGGGCGTCTCTGACAGCAGCACCTGCTCAGATTTCGTCACAGCAGCTCCACATCCTGCAGAACAGTCTGAGCCGCCGGCTGCAGAGAGTCACAGTGGATCCGCCGCTGCACCTTGGCAGAAGAACAACTTTGAATGAACCGATAAAGGATTCTAGGTCGCCTGTAGCTCAGAATGTGGACTGTGTACACGCGGAGCTATTTTGAGGCTCACATCTCTAAAGTAAAGACGGGAATGAAACAAACGCTCCTCACTTTGCGTGTTTGACAGAGGTATTACTCGCCAGCCCTATTCATTCCTCACCAAATAATGAAGTCGTCTATGGCGTGACTCATGCGGCCTGACGGATGAATATAATGTACAGTATGTGTGTGTGTGTGTGTGTGAGGCAGAAGGAGACTTGTGAAGAAGGCCTGGGAGGAGGTCGCCGCCTTCAAACACTATCTGTGTGTGGTTACATTAACATATGATCGCTGTCGCCCCCGCATGTGTAAGAAAGGATTTGTAGGTGTATGAATATGTGAGATCTACATGCTCCTTTCTCATCCCTGTCCAACTATCTGGACGCCTGCTCCTCGCTGCCTGCTGACTCATCGCTTCATAATAGCGTTGCGTAATGCGATTAAGACCAGACGGACCCAGGTTGGCCCAAACCAGATCACACAAGAGTTTACATGAAACGCTTTGGTTCTGTGTGAAGCCCTGAGCAAGAACGCCCCGCCCCCTCCTCCCCTACACACACACACACACACACACACGCTTTCTGACAAGCTGACAACAGTAACTAACAAGAAACCTTTAAAATGTATGGAAATGTTGAAAACAAACACTGCTACTATTAGCTGAGTTGGGAGGAGAGGAGAGGAGGGGGAAGAGGACAGATGAGGAGAGAGGGGAGGAGGAGAGGAGATCTGGGGGGGGGGGGGATCCATTAAAATGAAGCGGAGAAGGGAGGTGTCAGCGTTAGCAGTTAATCCACTGCAGTGATAATTCTTCCTCTGTGTTTGTGGCCTCTGAGCTCCGGCAGTCATCCTAACAAGGAGGCTGTAACGTACACAATCACTGCATCACACACACACACACACGCACCACCTCTGAGACAAACCAGCCATGAGCATCACTCACCAAGAACACAGCAACATACAACTCATAACATACGGGAGCCTCATCCATCCATGTCACGGCCCTACAGCTGTTACCTGCTTATGTCACATGTATGCGTGTGTATGTGTGTGTATGTGCAGTGTGTCCATATAGGTGTTAACATGCAGCCTCTGTGCTAAAGGTGCAGGTTTAAATCCCATCTGAGCTCACTGCAAATGAACTCGCCTCACTATTGAAAATGTGTCACATACGTGTGTGTGTGTGTGTGTGTGTGTGTGTGTGTGTGTGTGTGTGTGTGTGTGTGTGTGTCCGTGTTCCCTGTCCCCTTCCCCGGGGGAGGGCCGCGACACAAAAGTGCACACACACAAAGGGAGCGTCTCTCTTCCCCTCTCTGTTTCTCTCCCACCCCTTTTTCTCTCTCTCACCCACACACTTTCTCTATTTAGCTCAGGCTTAAAAAGGCGGCCTAAAGATAGAAGCAAGAAGATGAACAGGAGCCAGAGAGTGTCATGGCAACAACGTACAGTGGCTCACAAACACTATTTCCACCAGCTAGATAAAGTTATCATCAAAATGACACCTCTGTCTGCGGCCAAAGCCGGTGCTCGCCATGACGACGGGGAGACTCAGCCCCTAAAAACGAGCCGAGGACCGTCTCCTGCATCCGTGCTGCCGTGTGAGCGATTAAGACTCAATGCAGTGCGATCAAAGCATCCACAGAGCAAACTCATCCTGGGGGAGCGAGGACGCATTTACCTTTAATTCATCAACTGTCTGTTTGTCTTAGAGGGGAAATCTCTTCCTCTGTGAAAGCGGCAAATGAGTATCTAGGCATTTTTTTTAACAAACAATCCCCGTGATACTCGTCTAACAGCTACAGGAGAGATTGTGACAGAGTAGATTAACCTTCTAACATACATAATGTGCT
Source organism: Genypterus blacodes (assembly GCF_046128005.1). NCBI lineage: Eukaryota > Metazoa > Chordata > Actinopteri > Ophidiiformes > Ophidiidae > Genypterus > Genypterus blacodes. The sequence goes on from NW_027466837.1 coordinate 710,675, forward strand.
CATACAGGAATACAGCACATAGTGATGAGCGCTGCACTGAGCTCTGCTGTTCTGTGGATTTAGCCGCAGAAATGCTGGCTGCCTTGTCAGGATCTCTCTCTCTCCCTCTCTCCCTCTCTCTCTCTCCATTTCTCTCCCTCTCTCTCTTCTGCATTCCTCCAGAATCCCCTTGGGGTCACTTGCACATCAGTGATTCCTGCTTTAAAGTCCTGAGTAGCATCGCGGCTACACACAACTAGCGCACACACACACTGTTACACGTGACAATATTTATCTTACGCACGACTTAATGTCCTTGACCTTTCCGTTGTCTTTTCTTTCTATTTGTCTGCATTCACTTTGTCAGCCTGAAAGCCGTCAGAATTGATGAGCGACCCGTTCAGAATGAATAATGCTTCAAGAATGCAGGATGACATCAGTCCACCATCTTCACTCATCATTTGGTATTGTTAGCTGATGAAGTATTGACCCGAGCCTTAGGATCTCCATGTTACCAGCAGCAGAGAGAGGATTTATGAACCAAACTCACACACTTCCCCTTTTAAAACGGGTTAAGATCACAGTGCAAATGAATGAGTCTATAAATGATATCTCAGCTGGTTCAGCTTGACTGTTTAAGCTTTACACACGCGGCTGAGGGGCTTGTAAACAGACAGAGAGCAGAACTGTGTGTTAACATGCAGGCTGTGTGTGTGAGGGGTGTGTTGGACTCACTATGTTGACCTGAAGCGGCTCTGAACCTGGTCTCAACATCCTCCTCCTGCAGCTCCCAGAGCCTCCGGAGCGCAGACGCACAGACGACGCTGACTGACCTACGACTGAGGCAGAGGAGCAGGTGGGACATCAAACACCTGAGCGACAGCAATCTGCATATTTATTAAAAAAGGAATAAATGTGTGCCACCGTACCTGACTGAGGCAGCAGCAGGGCCAAGGCGGAGAGGGTGCTCGGGGGCAGAGGGAGGGAGCGGCACCGCTGGAGCGACGCCCTGAGCGGCGGCTCTAGCGGTGACACACCCGGCGGGCGAGACAGGGCCTATAGGGGACTGAGCGGTTAGGACACATCCTCCACAGCACATCACTCTGTATGACCTACTATATATGCCATCAATGCTTATATCAGTGCACACACACGCACACACACACACACACACACACACACACACACACACACACACACACACACACACACACACACACACACACACACACACACACAAGGTTGAATGAGCGCACTCCCCTGCCCTTCACATAAGAAGAAAAAAAAAAGTCTCTTCCTCGCTGCCTTGTCCCCCTTTTTTTTTGCAGTGAATTAAAGTATTTCACATCCAGCAGGTCTATTCTGGTGCATTGGTCGGTGTGCATCGCCTGCAGCAAACCATGAGAGACTATACATCATGCCAACCAGGCGCTCTCTCAAGTTAAAATGAACTGACTCTGAGTTAGGGCAATGAGAGGCAGAGCTTATGGGAGCGATGAGGCAGAAAATTGGCCACAGAGAAAGACTGAGAGGGAGAGCAAAGAGAGAGAGAGAAAGGGGAGAAAGGGAGAAGGGGGAGATGGGAGAGAGAGAAAGAGAAAGAGAGAAGGGGGAGATGGGAGAGAGAGAGAGAGAAAGAGAGAAGGGAGAGAGAGAGAAGGAGAAAGAGAGAGAGACAATGGACACAGCGTGAGGGAGAGAGAGAGAAGGGAGAGAAAGAGATGGTGAGAGACTGAGAAAGAGACTGAGAGAGAGACTGAGAGAGAGACTGAGAAAGGGAGAGAGAGGGAGAGAGACTGAGAGGTGAGCTGGGTAAGAGGCAGCATTCATAAATCCTGGTCTGGATTAATGGGCCGGAGCCTGCATGCAGTGTAGCAGCCAGCAGTGAAGGTGTATGAATATGTGCTGGGTTCCCTCAGAGTGTGTGTGTGTGTGTGTGTGTGTCCAGAGTTTGATTAATTAGAGGCGGAGTTATATTTATATTTACCAGCAAGTTGATGAAAAGTGACACTCGGCTCTGATGATGTTACCACACGGTTGAGCTAACTGTGTGTGGTGTGTGTGTGTGTGTGTGTGTGTGTGTGTGGGTGTGTGAGCCTTATATGTTTACGTGTTTAGAGTTTGTGTGTTTACTCTCAGTGGGATGTTGCAATGCCTGTGTTTGTTATTTGACATCTTACTCTGGGGTACAGCTCTGCGGTCTGCGTCTCCTTAGTAACGCTGGTCTCTATGACGGAGTGCGGCCTGCAGCGTGCGGCCCTCCTCCTCTGCCTGGGGGTCGGTTGCAGCGGGGTGGGAGGCCTGCGTCTCCGCCGGCACAGCGAGCCCCCCGCCTCGCCGTGATGGCCGTAGAGATCTCGGTCCGAGTCGGGCCTCCACAGGTCCAGCACCGCCGAGGCAGGGCGGGGGCGCGGGGCCTTGCGGAGCACAGGGGTTTTCCCCGAGTTGGACTGCTGAGCTGCGCTGGTCTGTCTGACGCTGCAACCTGTCAGGCTGGCAATCTGCTCACACAGCTGGGATTGGCACAGATACTCAGCAGCTTAGCCCAGGTGAACTGAGGCACAACAACACTCTGGGTGTGCGGGGCGAGGGAGGGGGGCGTGTCACTATCTCTCCTATCCACTCATCAAAATATCACTCATATTTCCTTTCAAAGCAGTCAGAGTCTAAGTATTGCTCCTGCTCCCTTAAAGGTCTGTCCAGGCAGCAGATTGTTCCTGATTGTGACGCATCAGCAGCGAGCCTGCGGCGGCTGAAGTGGCCCTTAATAGCAGTTAATTTACAAGGGGGGGGGGGAGAACATGACGGGTTGATTTACTTTGTAAACAGTTGGTGATTAGGGAGGAGGGTTTTTTATTGTGCCATCATTTCTTCCAAATTATTATGACTCTACTGCATATTAAGGCTCCATCCCATCCAGTTTCCCAAAGCTCTTCTCCTTGGATGATAAAGCCTGATTAAAGTGTGCTGAGTATTGGGATGTCGTATCTCATTTTGTCATTAGGATGCGGGGCTAACGCGTCCTGACTCGTTGGTGTGACTAGAAGGGAGATGACTAATGCGTCCACCGGAGTGGAAAGGGAAGGGAATGTGGTCACGGAGCGCCGACGTCACAAAGCGCTTACACACACACACACACGGGCTGCTGGGTGGGCAAACAGGGTCTCCACACAGGAAAGGATCAACTCTTATGTGTGTGTGTGTGTGTTGTCCACCATTGTCATCACTCACTATTACGTCTTCTGTCCAACAGATGGGGCAAAAGCACAGCTGACAGCAGACTCCCTTCATGTCCTCACAGGCTGCTGTCCTGCATGTTTGTGTTACTCACCAGACGGTAACTAACCACACCTCGGCCTTACAATCACAAGCTAGTGACTAACAGCCCGGCCAGGATTTACAATATTTGGTTTTGTTGTTGTTGTTGTTGTTGTTGGTGATTTTTAACAAGCAAAATGAGGTTGAAATTGTTACTTTAATGATATTTTCAGCTTATGCATGAGTTAGATGAGTGGTGTGATGGACAGAGGCTGTAATGGAATGTGGTTAAAGCATAAATGACATGAGATGCTGTTTCCTTCAGAGGCGATAACGATAATCAGCAATACAGCTTACGGAACACATTGTTCAGCACATTGTTGTCAGATTTGCTGCTCAGTGAGTAGTAAACACATCTGGTTTGAAACAGGAAGTGACATACCTTAAATATTTCCTCTGTGGAATCTGACGTTGGCACGCTATTGGAGGTGCTCACTTTATCGCCAGCCTGTGATTGGACGTTTGTCTCCAGAGTCAGACAGGAGCCAGGTGAGGTGTCCCTGGAATCCTGTTTATTTCCTGGCTGTCCCGCTACCTTTTCCTCTGGACAGAGACGCTCTTCTGGATCTGAGTCCACTTGAGCTTCTTTTTTAGTCTCCGTCTTTGGACTCGACTGGTTTACGTGATTCTCTACTATGGCAGTGTGGTTAGTGTGTGTGTCTGTATGTTCCTCTGCACTCACAGAGGTTACAGGCAGAAGGCCGTTGGCAGCTCCGGACCCTGAACATGGCCTAAAGGCTTTCAGGACCACCTTATTGGACTCTCCACCCGTGACAGGTGCTGTGGCTTCACTGTCAAAGTTATTGCAGTGCGAGTTAGCGGTCGCTGGTGACGAGGGGGCAGGTTGAGGTTCTGGAAGTCCTTCACTATGGAGCGTCAGTGACACGCTGTGAATAATCTCTGCTGAGCGCTGGAGTGCCCGCGGGGAATTCACGGGCGTCCTCTCTCCCTCTGGAGGAGAGAAGGATCGCGATGACGTCCGCCATTTTCTGGCTGACTCTGCAACACTGTTGAAGAACTTGAACAGACCACCAAAGTGCCCCTTGTTGTCTGCGTGTCTGGGTGGCAGCGGCGGCGGCGGCAGCGGCGGCAGCGGTGGCGGCTGGATTTCTCGCACAGACTCAAAGTCTACAGAGCCATAATCTGAGTCCATGGTCTTATCCAGTGTGTGAAGCTCCGTGTGAAGCTCTGAGTCAAAGCTCCTCTCTGAGTAAACATGGTTGGTCTTTCCTAGGAGGGAGATCCTCCTCAGGTAACTCCACACATCAGGCCCTTTGGGTCTCCTCCCTCCACCCAGCTGAGTCTTAGGACCGTCCTTAACACTCAGCTCTTCACAGCCTGCACTCCAGTTATTGGAGTTGGTGGTTGAGTTGCTGTGGCTTCTTTTAGTCAAGGTGCCTCTCTCTGAAGGCTTACAACCATTAGGGATCACGTTCTCTACTATCAAACTGGGCTGCTGGCTGTTCACAGCAGCTGAGAGGTCGATCTCTTCGAAGGAGCAGTCAAACTCAGCTGTGTATCCAGCATAGGAGTGTCTCTTTGCGCGGTTTTTAAGCGTCCCCCTGCTGGACTGCTGAGGAGTACCAAAGTCACGGCAGAAAGATTCCTCATCCACCAAGGAGCTGCTGAACTTGGCAGTAGACAACTTCCCCGTCTTCCCTCTGAACACTGAGGGAGATTTGAGCTTCTTGAAGGAGCGAACTTTATCAGCAAATGAGAGTTTAGGGATGGACGCCTCCCCAGGCAGGATCATGGAGTGGGGTCTCCGCTCCAGCTCTGAGGCAGCTCTCTTCCTGGTCAGGATCTTCCAGATGCCCCCTGTAGCACGAGACCTCCGGTTGACCTCCTGTCTGTCCTTGAGGGGGATCTGGCAGGAGGCGGCCTGGGAGTCTGCCTGCCCCTCTGCAGGCCCTGGACCAGGCTCCTCAATATAAACACTGCTGCTCTCATTCTCCACATCCAGCGAAACATTAAACACTCGGTTGACAAACCCATTAGGGTTGTTGCAGTCGGGGGCAGGGTTGTCTGTCTGCTCCATCCTCTCTCATTCTACAGTGTCAGCTATCAGCGCCTGTGGCCCTCATATCCCCGACTCGCTCACACACTCACCTTAAGGGACAAAGAACACTTTATTACTCAAGAGGTTCATAGTAAACTCAATCATTTTATTCATATTTCCTTATCTAGACTACTTCAGCTGATCTGTAGATCTAAATGTATGATCTTAATGAAGCTCTGTGATTAATGAGTGGCCGCTCATCGGCTCGGTGTCGTTCCATCATCAGGAATAAAGGAAAAGTAGCGATACTTATTGATGACATTGTGTACGCTGCTCAACCAAAGAAAGCAACAACAATCTCGCTCTTTGGTTCTCAGACAAGTACCGTGTCCCATGTTGCAACAGTCCCCCCCCCCCCTCATATTGGGTCCATATTATACAAAGTAATTATTTGAGACGTAGTCCCCTGTCCACCATTTAAACCAGGAGGCCGTGTTGTCATGGAAACACCCACTACAGAGATGCCTGGTTATTTCAGGCCTGCTCAGGCTGTGACATCATCACAGCTCACATAAGCTCCTCATGAGGATGAAGATGCTGAGGGAAGTTCTGCAGACACACACACACAGGAATGAGCCCTTTGTCATGGCAACGCTCCTTTGTGTTTGGAAGCTATTTATGCTTTATTTGTTATTATATCACTTAAGATGATTTTTCAATTAAACTGAACCCCTGAGGAACATCTGAAGTCATTAAGCAGCAAATGAGCTTTAACAGATAAGAATATAATTTAGTTTAGACAAGATAGTCCTCAACTTCAACGACGTCATAGAGATAATAAACATCCTATTACGTCATATATTAAACCATCTGCGCAGGTATCATAAATATATGTTTAGTATTATGGTGAGTGTTTATTCAGAAGAGATTCGATCCCTTTATTCTGATCTTTTGTTGGATAATCGCAGTTCTGAGACTCACACGCTCTGTTTACACTACACACATTCACACACAGCGGCTCTTTATTCACCGCTTCACTCATTTATTTCGTCGTATGAGCCAACTTGGCACCCGAGCGATCACAACAAAGGGATCGGTTGTATCGATCGGTGCGGTTCAGCGTGACTGGACAGCCCTTTAGTCTATCGATTAGGCTCTACTGCTTACAAACGCACACTAACAATCAAAGTTCATAAAACTGATACAAGTTTCCCACTTCGGTTTAAAGCGACGCGTCTGTGAGTTTATAGCTGTGACAGAAGTACGCGGACACTTTAACACTTTAACACTTTAACGTCATAATTTCTGGAAATTTACCGACAAATGTGACCGCGATTAAAACATGTTTATTCTCTCTTATCTGGTTTGTAAAGTTGATGAGTAAAGATGCGAACTTACCGCGGAAATACTCCTCAGCTTATGAAACGGCATTCAGAGTGATCAAAAGTGTTAAAAATCACACCGGCGAAGCTTCAGCGTCTCCATGAGTGAAGCTGGAATGAAGCTGATGAAGCTGAAGGGTCGCGGCTCGGGTGAGGAAGAGGAGCAGAAGCCAGAGGGGTTTGACTTTAGTCCGTAAACTTCGTCAGTTGTCGTGAAAGTGAGAGAGACGCGCCGGTGAACTCTGGTGCCCTGAGAGCTGCACACACACACACACACACACACACACACACACACACACACACAGAGGAAAAGCTGACTGAAACAAAGTGTCCACAATGGCACAAACTTGACATTTTTGTGATTTCTATGATATCACTTTTGTATTTACATAGTCTTTACACACACACACTCTCTCTCTCACACACCCACACACTTTTTGGTGCCATAGCCCGTTTGTATTCTCAATAACAACAACACAAACATCCTGAGCTGTAATTTCTGGTTTTCTCTCTCTGGTGTCTCTGCTGCATTGATCATCAGCCACTTATGTCTCTCGAGTGAAGACGAGTGATTGACTGACTGAACTCTGCTCTCACTGCAGCAGAAGAATCTCTGGGGATTTTGTGTTGAATGTGAAAATCCTTCTATTGAAAGGACACAATGGCGTGAGGGAGCTCAGGGGGGGGAAACTGGAGGAATTCAGCAAAACTAAACAGCGTCCAAAGCAGCGTCGGCGTGTCAGAGGAGCTGCTGGAGGAGCAGAAGGGGCCTAAATTTAAACGTTTCCTCTTTGTCCTGTTTTGGGCCCATTGTCACGCCGTTCTCCCTCCTCCTGCACAGGAAGGAGTGGATCTGACATCAACACTCTCAGCCTGACAATGCCAGGAAGTCTGTCTGACTGTATGTAAATATCTCGATGTGTCCGTGTTTCCCTTGCGGCCCGTGGAACCGCTGCTCCCTTCGCTCCCTGGCCTCCATCGCCAGAGCGACCCCGAGTACTTCAGGGTGCACCAGGCGTAGTCGTAGTAGTCGGCGTAGTAACAACGTAGTGATTTACACGCTACACTTCCCCTTCATAATTTCTCTGCTGTCACGCTGAATTACAGCAACCTCATCTTCCTCAGACAAAGGTGCATGTTTAGCACAGAGGTGAACTAGAGTCAGTACACACACACACACACACACGCGTGCGCACACACACACAGGGGATTGAATGTATATATTTATAGCTGTGTCTTTCATTTCTCTGTCAGCTTTTGTTTCTTGTTATTGCCATCAAATCTGCTCTGACTGTTCCTCTGTTTCTCTTCTGTTCCTTTCATTCTTTCCCACCTCCCCTTACTCACTCGCTCCCTCGCTCGCTCGCTGCTCGCTCACTTCCTTAGACCCCCGAGCCGTCTTCCTGCTGTCCCCTCTCGTCACAAAAGACATCCTGGCCCACATACAGGATCTGATGTGGCCTACGCAGACACAATAACAAGCTCCTATTTGCAATAGTTTAGAAAATAAGCTTGTTCAAACGCCATTCTGTGTGTGTGTGAGACAGAGACATAGAGAGAGAGACAGAGCGTGAGAGAGAGAGAGAGACAGAGACAGAGAGAGAGATTGAGAGACTGAGAGATGAATGGAGGGAGACAGATTAATGACCTGGGCGATTTTGTTCTCTAATCTTGCGATTGAAATAATAGCATCTGTTGATATTTGGCGAGTCTTTTACTATTACGGGTTTGGTGTTGAACCCTCTGAACACTTCTCTTTGAAATGATGTCATCGGCTTCTCATTCTCCGAACAATCGCCCTCTTCCTCCTCTTCCTATGTCACGGTCCCGGCTGGTGGGTTTGGCCCAGATTACTGGAGACAAACACTCGGTGAGTTTAGGCCCAGCTGTAATTATTTCACCAGTCTTTGTCAAAGCCGCTGAGTGAAAACATGCTGGCCGTGAACGAGCCGGGCCAGACAGGAGGGAGGGAGGGGGAGGGGGGGGGGGCAGATATGTTGTGATATCAAATGAAAGACTTACTGAAGCCTGGGAACTGGATTCAGGAGGTGCAGAACATGTGGGAACAGCTGCCACTTCACCGACAAGCTGCTGCTCCATGCTTAGAAGGTGTTTGGGGCTAAAACTCCAACTTAGGAGGCTGTGGGAGACCTGAGGAGATCAAGATTCACACACACACACACACACACACACACACACACACACACACACACACACACACACACACACACACACACACACACACACACACACACACACACACACTGCCCAGTCTGGGTATAAAGCTTGCCCAGGTACTTCTTGCCTCCTGTGGTAGAGGGAGTTAGAATTACCCCGACATTCCTGACATTCCCTCTGCACTGACCTGCATACTTCCCTGGTCTGGCTGCACATGGCACTATCCTGGACACACACACACACACACACACACACACACACACACACACACACACACACACACACACACACACACACACACACACACGCACACACACACACACTCACACATGCACTCATCCTGCTAGGTCACATCTTAACTGCAACTGATTGGAATAATCAATCAGTTTAGTCTTCTGTGTGACTCTCTCTCTCTCTCACACACACCCACACACACACACACACACACCCACCCACCCACATACCCCCATATGTTCTATCTCTGGAATGTTTAAGTCGACTATTCCAAATGTTGTTCACGGTCTCATTATCTAGCAGCCATCTGAGAGACACGGAGAGAGAGAAGGCAAGAGAGGGACAGGAGGAGTGTGTGTGTGTGTGTGTGTGTGTGTGTGTGTGTGTGTGTGTGTGTGTGTGTGTTAGGGGGGGATTTTCTGCCATTATCAGGATGAATCTGAAAACAGGAAGGCGGGTTCGAATAAACAAGAGGAGCGGAAGTCAACCAGAGTTCTACTTCCTGTTTCAGAGCGGGAGGAAACAGCAGATCTTTGAGGAATTTAAATCAGAATCAACACTCCGGAAAGAGTCGTCTTCTTTATCTCGCCTAAAGTAACCACAGAACGTCTGGGCTCATTATTGGAACTTAGTGGGAACGTCACTTTCCTTTCTTGTGGAATGTGTCATGTTATGGTTGTTTTATGGATGAATCAGGGCCTGGAGCACAAAACCTCATCTTTGCGTCGACATTTTCAGTGAGCAGAGGTTTCTGAACCTAAGGGGAGGAGCTATGAAGGGGTGGAGTCACATTAACGAAGGAGGACAAACGCAGACAAAGCACTGCACATGGTCCTGCATCTTCTCAATCCAACAAAATGGAAATTTGAGGTGCTAAAGTGCTAAAGTGACAATTAGTCACATGACTGATTCTCTGTTTCTCCCACTGAGACTCCATTTTTTCGTACTTGTCTGTTTTTATCTCTTTGAGTAATGTTGACCTCTGACCACGTCCTTATCTCTGGTCAGTGTCCTCTGTGAAAGTCCAGCTTCTGCCAGCCCCCTTTATTGGTGCAGGGGGGCAGTGTGTGTGTGTGTGTGTGTGTGTGTGTGTGTGTAATAGCCACATCATTGGGCCTATCAATTATAAAAGGCCTTTAGGATTCTATTCCCTCCTCGGCTCGCTCACTCTTCTTGTCTCTCTCCGTCCTCTCTGCATGTCCTAGTTAGAGGCGGAGGGATATGGGTGGTGAGTGTAGCTCCCTCCCTCCCTCTGCCCGTCCCTGCCCGTCCCTTTGTCTTATCAAACAGACAAAGAGGGAGTGAGAGACAGACAGACATTCTTGAGGGTTTAACACTCGACCTCAACATTACTTACTCAGAATGGTACAAGTTCACATTAGACGTGTCGCTCACGTATGGATGCAGCTACTGGACAATTACAGTCAGATTTATGTACAAGAACACACACACACTAACACACACACACACACACACACACACACACACACACACACACACACACACACACACACACACACACAGCTGCTTGGTTTCCTCTGTGTGGTGATGTAACTGTGTGTCCAGGTTATTGGACCCTCAGTTTTAACGTCATTACACTCAGGTGAAGGGAGACACCCAGTGGAGCCAACTGGAACTGCTGCCAGTGTGACTTCACCCACAGTGTGAATGTGAGTTTGCAGCTTTATGTGTCAGAACAGATGGAGGTTGTAAGGATATTGAAGATTTAATTTTTTCACGACAGAAAACACATTTACATTCATGTGACGCAGCTGCGCTTCACTGATGTGAATCTGAATCAAAACACACGTTGGTTTACAGCAGGGGTGGGGAACCTCCGTTTGATAAGGGCCGCGAGACAATACATAAACACACACAAAAAATAGAATGGAATATTTACGACTTAAATACTTTCTTACTTAAATAATTTCCAGAGAGAAATAAATTCACCTTGGGCTAAAACGGGCTGGTGTCTGTCTTTCCGGGCCAAGGTCAGAGTCTTTGAACACAACAGAGCGTAACTGTCAGCGCGTGCCCTACCTGCCATCGGTGATTGACAGGTGGCGGAACATGGCGACGAAGAAACGAAAAGTTGATGCGGGATGTCGTTCTTTCCAAGACAAAAGGATGAAAGACTACTTTGTTGTGGAAGTGAAAGTCAAGCCTGTGTGCCTGGATTTGTGGGGATGCGCTGGCTGTTGAAAAAGGTGAACCTGCAGCGTCATTACAGCTTGAAACATGATAAACTGGAGGAGCTGAAAGGACAAGCTAGCTTAGATAAAGTTGCCACTCTGCGCCGGAGTTTGGGTTCCTAACAAGCGGACCAGGACAACGAGATGCATGCCAGCTTCATGGTGAGTGAACTGCGTGTCTTAAACATTTCAACGGAAGTTTTGTGTTCAATAATTGAGTATGGCCCCTGAGGGATGATATAAAAATCAAAATGGCCCTTGATAGATAAAAATTGTACCTGCAGTTACTGACCTCGGCCACATGATGGCACTCTGGCTCCTTCAAAGACATCAGGCTGCATGTGGATCAGCGGCTTAGGAGACGAGCCTTTATTATTAAAAATCAGATAGAGCACATTTGAGAATATTGTCTGTTTCAGTGCAGAAACCACACAGGCAAATCCCAGTATAAGGGGAATAAAACTGATAGAGTGAGACCGGGGAAATAGATCTAAAATGATGAAATGAAATTGACCAAGTTTGCTATGAGGATTTTAATTAACTACAACAATTCAGGGGTTTTGTTCCGTCTCTCGCTGTATTCTTCAAAATTGAACTCTATTGGAGGGAAATTCCAGGAGGAAATTGGACCCAAATCTGGTAAAAGAGCGCTCGCACTCGGCGGCGTGCGCAGGCCTGCACCCAGATTTAGACCCTCTATTAAATTATAGTGGTACCCCAAAGGCTCGGAGCCCATCTCCGTGTAATGAAGGTGTAGTTACACGTTCAGTAATTCCACAGATACGGTCGAGAGTGTGTGCGACCCCGGGGGGAGCGTCTCCACCGGGAGTCATCCTTTGGCCATGTGTCAATCAATGGATCACAGACAGATTGCCCAATCTGTGACCGGGGATACATATTTGAGAAACGTGCCTTGAGCTAGAAAGTAATTTGGTTTGAAAGTGAAGAATTAGACGGAGGAGATGTGGCGAACATTAAAGTAAGATAAGATCAAAGCTAATGGCATGGATTGCGTGGCTGTTAGGAGCTTCCGGAGCAGCAGCAGCAGGTTGTTTAGCACAGAGCCCAATTCACTCCATTCACATTCTTGATTTCCCACTGTAACATTTCATTCGACTAAGAGGCTTACTCTTAACAGAATCAAGAACAAAAGGTGTGATTTCATGCTTTCACGGTCAAATTCCATAGAATAGTAGGATGGCTAATTAATACAGGTTAGATAATGGCCTCCTTTAAATGAAAGGCTACAAGTCAAGTGGAACTTTCTCATTTATTATTCAGTGGAGCAAAGCGTCCTTGCTTAAAGGCTTTAACCGAGCAGATAAGAGACATTTTAATCTGTGTACGGGAGACACACGTCTGTCTCATCCACGAGATTCAGATTAGGGGACGAAGAGGCCAAATTGGTGGAGACATGGTTTGTGCTTGTTTGTCCTGTGCAGGTTTAATCCTCTGTGGCCGCGCCGCTGCTCATTTATTTATGTGTGGTTATTGTGAATTCAGACGCCCGGTTATTAGAGGGAAGACTGTTGAAAAGGTTAGAGCCACTACTCCACACACCAAAATACACTTTCTACTTTCATGTTAGCAGGCAAAAATGGCCAATTACCATCATTTCTCTGCTGCTGGTGGAGTAGGTGATGGTGGTGGAGAGAGAGAGGGAGAGAGAGAGTGGGACAGGGAGTGAGAGAGACTGAGAGAGAGAGAGTGGGAGAAAGCTGGAGAGAGAGAGTGAGGTAGAGAGAGAGAGTGAGAGAGAGAGAGGAAGGGAGAGAGAGTGAGAGAGGAAGGGAGAGAGAGCGAGAGAGGAAGGGAGAGAGAGCGAGAGAGAGAGTGGGAGAAAGCTGGAGAGAGTGAGAGAGAGAGAAAGCGAGAGAGAGAGTGGGAGAAAGCTGGAGAGGGAGAGAGAGAGGGAGGGAGAGAGAGAGAGAGAGTGAGAGAGAGAGAAAGAGAGGGGGAGAGAGAGAGAGAGAGAGAGAGAGAGGGAGAGAGAGAGAGAGAGAGAGAGATAGAGAGAGATAAGCCAGAGAAGAAAAACCATATTTCACCACCATGGAAATCAGACTGCATCCACCATGACAGAAGGTGAATCCATCATCTGCAAAGGAAAAAGATTCAATTAGACGAGTCCTTCTGTTGTGTGAATATACACAGAGATTGTTTTATGGTAATAATGATGGTAATTGCAATGTCTCCGAGTCCTTTAACATTGATTATGCGGCGTAAATAAGCAGAGAAACACCCAGCGACAATGTATAACGTGTGTGTTTGTCCTCGTGTGTGTGAGAGAGAGAGAGAGAGAGAGAGAAAAAGAAAGAAGAAGAAGAAGGAGACAAGGGAGGAAGAGTGTGATGGTGTGGCGCTTCTCTTCTCTGCATATTTGAGCGTGAAGGCGATGCATGTGTTGGTATTCCTAAGAGTGAGATGAAGCCTGAGCTCTCCCCGGAGACGCTCCCACTGATCTGTCTCTCAGTGCTCCAGTCAGATCTTTACCAAGAGCTAAACGCGGCTCCGGCTTGAAGAGATGCCGTGCAGATTACTTCCTTATGGCTGATATATGATGTTCACTCAGAATCTGCTCAACCCTTTTTTAAAACTGCGATTTCACAGTCGGGAGCCAAATCCATTCCAGTCACGTAGGCGACGAATGCCTAAAAACAATATCACTTCCTTACTCTCAAACGTTTAAAGTTGTGATATCTCCTCAAAGAAGTTAGAGTGTGACCAGCAGCAGCGTCCGCCAGCCAAACACCCGCGCCGCAATAAATCAAAGCTTTGTGCCGACTTGTAATGTTCTGGGTTTTTGTTGCTGCCGCGTCAAGGCAGGTGTTGATTCAGCTCGGGTCACTTTGGAGGCCATATTGCAGCCCAAAGAGTCACTCGGGGACTCAAACTTGACCAAACTGAGGTTCTGGGCTCTCACTGAGACGTTGGTGTTGGTGTCGATCCAGGGACCAATAACTAAATGTTACTTATGAAGGTTTTCTGGTTGGTTTTTACTTCTGAAACTGTTGGAAACACACGGATGCTTGATTTTTGCTGCATATAAATTTGAGCGATGACTTGTGTTTACTTCGATATGTAGCTGAACTCAAAGGACCCAGGTGCAGAACTGAGCCTGAAGATGAGAGCTTTGCATTAAGGTCTCAGATTCACCGGTCTAGGTTTCAGGCTACATTTGCATAGATGAAGTGTGTGTAAGTCAGAGTAGAGGCTGATTTCCTATCTGTGACTCTGCCTTGGTGGAAAGTCTCCTCCTGCGGCCGTAGATAGTCGTTTTACTTCACTGCATTTGAATGAAAAAAAAACGAATTTTAGAAATCAGTGGATCATTTCAAAGATGCACACAAACACAAATAGCTTCAACCGCAACCCAGATCCCAAGTGAGAGAAGATTGCGTTTCTCGTGGAGTTCAGATGGAAGATGGCCTGGTGTCTTTTCATCAGGGCTGATAATGCGGCGTGCAGCGTTACATGTGGGTGGCTGGGGCTGCGAGTGAAAAGGTCCATAGAGTCTTTCTGCTTTCTGACCTTTCACTTGAGTGCTGAGACCTTAGCAGCCAATCGACAACAACATCAGGCTGCAGTCTCCTACGGCACACAAGGAGAGAAACATGCTGTTTCCTCTGACCGCCCGGCTGAAGGGAACAGTGGGAGTGAGCTCTGAAAGGACAGGGGCCGTGATGGTGGTGATGATGATGATGAGGAGGATGATGAGGAGGATGATGAGGAGGATGATGAGGATAAGGAGTCCAGGGGAATGGGATAGGCTACAGACTGCAATGGAAATATCGACATTTAAAGGGGCAACCGGCTGATTTTCACACAGGAAATGTAGTTTATTTGTGGTTTTGAATGACAACAATCATACAAATACTAATTTCATAAACGTGTATTTTCATAATTTTCATCATCAATTACAGATGTTTCTCGAAAGTAATCAATACAGTTTTATAGTAAAGTGTGTGTGTGTGTGGTGTGAGGGCATTGTTTCGGTGTGTGTGTTCCTATGGATGATTCCCAACACACACCACACACATGATGAATACTGTAGTAAATGAGGCCCCGGTGAAAAGTGTGTGTGTGTGTGTGTGTGTGTGTGTGTGTGTGTGTGTGTGTGTGTGTGTGTGTGTGTGTGTGTGTGTGTGTGTGTGTGTGTGTGTGTGTGTGTGTGTGTGTGTGTGTGTGTGTGTGTGTGTGTAGCCAGCTAAAGTGACCCAGATAGTGAGTCTCTTGCAGGCGCCCGTACCTCACCGGGGCTATAAAGGGCTCACGTTAGTCATGAATAATGAGGATCCACAATGAGGTCAGTCTGGGGTCAGTACCTTACACGGCCTCTGGAGGAGCCGTTTGCTTCCCCTCCCTCTTTCTCTGTCTGACTTTTTGATTTATATTGACTTTAACTGAATTAGTCTTCATGTATTGTCACTTCTCCACGTCCTTCCCACCTCACGGGCTTCCGAGTTCTGGGAATCTCTTTGTCTTTCTCTTCCCTCACATGTGAAAGATATTTTTATGGCGGTTTCTCTGTGTTTCTTGAGTTGGGAGCCATTTGTTGCGTGGGCCTGTGAAGCCCTTGGAGACGAGCTTACTTGGCCAAACAAACACGCCCGCCCGCCTTGGCTCGGTTTTCCCGCCCCCTGGTGTTCAAAACCTGCACATCACGAACAAACCTCCTGAAATAAGCAAGAAGAAGTTAGAAGAAGTTTATCATCCTGAATGTCTCCGTGGTGGAGAAGAGGCTGTTCCAGCTGATTTAAGGTGCTTACAAACTAAATGAATCAAGCGCCGCTCACGCTGAGCTCCTTCTCCTATGATTAATTTTAATACATTTTTCGCCGCAGCCTGCCATGATCACAACGAGGCCTTCATGTCTCGCTGCCTCCATCTGTCCTGCTAGAACATGTCTGGGAACACGACGTCACCACGAGACCAGAACGGTTAATCTGCCTTATTTACTTCTCCCAATATGGCCTCTTTGTCACACACGTCGTTTGTCCTCCAGGATAAATATTTCCCCAGAGTCGGAGCGCACTAAATGTTGATTTATCCTCCGCCTGTTAAACTGGCCAATCTGCATATGGCGTGTTTGTGTTTTGTCAGGCTGCATCCACTGTGACGATATCTACCATCATTATCATCTGAGTGTGACAGGAGAGAGCTGGAGTCCGCGCACTGATCAGCAGAGGCCCCTGTGTGCGCGCGTGTGTGTGTGCCTGTGTGTGTGTGCTTGTGCGTGTGTGTGAGTGAACTGAGTTGTCATTCCACTTTGTGTATCCAAGACGTCTCATCTGACAAAAAGCTGATTTAATAAAAGAACAGTTTAATGTCTGATTTAATTTTAATGAACAAGCTCGGGATTCATTTTTTAGAGGGAAAGGAGACGAAGAGGAGGAAGAAGAGGAAGAGAAGGGCGGCGGGTTAAAGAGAACACAAAGGAAAGAGATGAAGGTCTGATTGGTTGGAGAGCTATTTATGTTGCTGAAACAAAGTAGGATTTGGAACACACCATTGAACTTAATGCTCCCTCTTCTTTGCTAACGGTCTGAAGATAATTAGCATTACTAATCCAAACACTTGTGCCCCGCCCCCCCGGTGCGTCGTCTCCTCGGGGGGCCTTTGGAAGCCGGCGATTACCATGAAGGGCTGGCCGAGCGCTGCCTTTACGCTCACGTGCTCGTGTGTGTTTCCCACCTGTGCTGTTTATCCTCTTTAATGTCTCAGGTTGTTGTTTTTGCGTGAATCACCGAACGTTAAGTGTGTTGGATGTAATGGACGAATACGATCCCACTGTGGATTCAAACGTGCCGACGAATGTTGAATGAGTCCTCGTCCATGGAGCCTCATGGAGGATCTGCAGGCTCAATGAGGTCTGATGCCTTCATCACCAACGCTCTGCTTCTGGCTCCGCCCCCGCCGCTCCCCTCCAGACTCTTTTCTATTTTTTGTGGATGATTTGAGTGTCAGTAAAAAGGCTTGGCCTCTCTCTCCCCTCGCTCGCCCGCTTGCCCGCTCTCACTGTGTCATTGATTTCCCATCGATCCTGCAGCGGGCGGCTCCATTCAGCTGCTTAACTTTTGTGCTTTGGTGATTTATTTTTGGGGCTCTTTTTTTCTTTTTGGTTTGGTCTCAAACCGGGCACATCAGTGTGTTGCTCAGCGTCGCCATGGCGCCCCGGCCCCAGCCCTCTCGTCCTCAAATCGACGCCTCTCACCCCATCTTCCTGTCAAACTCCGGCCCTCCAGCTGAGACGCGACACCGTAATGATACGCTGCGTGATGTGTGTGTTCCTGGCCTGGATTAGATTGGATTTGGGGTCGGAGCACATTGATAACAGAGGGGGACTGGAACGTACCACTGTGACAGCAAAGGGATTGTTCTCACTGTAGATATGAATCAGTTAATTCAGTTGATGAACAGAAAATTAATTCAAAATTGAATAAGACCAAACATCTGCCGGCTCTCTGATTTGCTTGCACTTATCAGTATTCTGCTGGAGGGCTCCGATAAATGTGTGTGTGTGTGTGTGTGTGTTTGTGTGTGTGTGTTGATTTCAGTGATATAGATCAAATAATTAATTAATTAATTAATTAATACAGAATAATCGACAATTTAGAAAAAGTGATGCTGGCTGCAGATTTGCTTCGGTTGCACGTCGGCTCATTCCGTCTTATTTGTATTCCGGGTCAGGGGTTCTGCAGTCCATCTCGCCAAGCAGGCTGTGAAAACACCGCCGCCGCCGCCTCACGTGACTAACACGGGCTGACAAACAATCACATTTGCGCGTCCGCTCGTACCTGCGGGTAATTTTCGACTCTCGAAAAATCCATCTGACTTGCAAATCGCTGCAATATGCCGGGAAACGGGAGCACGCCACTTCAATCAGAGCGGCGCCAACTTGCTGCGAGGCGACAGGCAGGAACCGCTGAACCGCTGATGAAAGAGAATCAAAAACCAGACATGAAACACAACGCGCGTGTAAAAGTAGAGAGAAGTATTACGCTGCTGCAACATCACTGAGGATGTTATTACAACGCTGACCGCCGTACAGAGACTCAAGCCTGCTTTAGTATTATACGCAGACCTAAAGAGCAAGTAACAACTGCAGTAAACATCACGTGCTTCCTATAAGTACGTCTCTGAGTGTGAGAGGAGATGCGTTAGAAATGTTTGCACGCACCTGAATCAGCATCTCCACACCTGTCAGACGCTCGTTTCTGCCTCTATGTGTTACAAGATAGCAGCTCCTAACCAATATGTACCTATTGATCATCTATTATGGGATCAATATGCAGGATGTTATTGAATTTGTGAGTTGGAATTGAAGAAAATGGTGAAAAAGGTTCCTTCAGTGTCGGAGGCGTCTGAGCTGAAGGTCACTGTTTGTGAGATAAGAGACCTGGTGTGGTCGACCCTGTGGCTCCCCCTTCACTCTGACAGTGTGTGTGTGCGCGCGCGCGCGTGATACTGCCAAACTCACTTCTATGACAGCTGCTGGAGGACCACGTGCACCGCAGCCGCCTTGGCCTCCCGGTACAGTTTAGCGTCACTGATCAAATTTGGGGGTTTGTGCCTGATGAATCTTCTCTTAAGGTTACCGACAGCTGGCGTACGGAGACCTAACTTCACATTCTGATAACTTTATTTCCTTGGTTCCCCTCCAGCGTCTTTGTTTCACTTCCACACACACACACACACACACACACAGGAGCATGTTGAAACATTAAAGTAATATGTCGTAGCTTCTGGGCACGGCGCTGCTACGACTCCCTCGGCTGATTCCTCCGCCCGTTTCCTCGTTTCTTACTGGTTGACACTTCACTTGTGGCGCCGGTTGCTGGCAAACAGGAGCTTGTGGGTGTTTGTCTGTTAATTTGGATCTATTACAGCCTGTCAGGGATGATAGATTAATTAGTTTGTCCTCACCTGAATGCAACACGTTGGATGGCGTAATGTGACGCATCTCTGAATAAATACTTGTCACAAATTAACAAGCTTGGAGAAAAATAGTCAGATTTTCCATCCTGGTTTTTGTTTTGACATCGTGCCCACTCAGTTAGAGAGAGAGCACACTTCCTCTGCTGTACCGGACCGACCGCACACCAACAAAATAACAGTTAAGGCAGCCAACTCTCCGAATGAGACAAACCCAGGAATTAAAAGCAAATAGTTTTCCCGTCGTGAGCGAAGTGTCCCGGGTGTAGCAGGTGTGGAATAAAGCTCATGTATAAGAAATCCTGCAATTACGGGACGGAAGGAGGAGACGAGTTTGTTGCACCTGCAGGACTCGTTTTTATAGTCGACTCATTTAGGGCTCAGCTGCTGTGCCAAGCTAACAACAAGAAGTGGGCCACGCGCCGGTCCCAGGGTTCCCCTCAGTGTGTGTGTGTGTGTGTGTGTGTGTCTGATTTTAATAGCTTTTTACTGTCACTTTCACAAACCAGAATCTTTACAACATATAGAGGCGTTTCCATCCAATGTGCCCTTTTCTCAAACCACACACACACAAACAAACACACACGCACACACACACACACAGTGACGCTCTTTCTAATCTCTGTTGTCACCTGTTCCTGTGTATCCTGCTTCATTCTCTTATCTGACCTCAACATATAGAACTGTGTCAACTGAGCCGTGTTCTCAAACTGTGGGGCGTGGGTCACCTGTTGACTCTGGAGATGTCTGTACAGATGTGGAATTGGAATCTAAAGATCATTCACAACAAAAGGGTTTCATTAAGACATTTTTAAAACAGTTTTTGAAAAGATAATATAAAGACAAATAGATCATTAAGGGGCCTTCCAGGTTCTCTGAAATAAAAAAGCATAACTGAGGCTGTCCACTGGGTGGCACTGTAGCACTGAGCCAATGCAAAGGATGAGAAGGGGGATAGTTACTGTCCTTATTCAAAGAAATCTGCAACATGAATGTTTCAGATTTATTATTGTGACCTCCTGAAATACAAAAATGAATAAAAAATGTATTATATGCAAGGCTGACTGCATGAATGAGCTCCATTGAACAGGAGATATGTTAATTGAGCCACTTTACATGAGCGTCTGGAGCGTTTTGTGTTCAAATTGTAAACATGTTCAGCTCCAACCTCAGCTCCCAAAAAGTTCACACACTTTCTGGTTTTGAGTTATGCAGCAACAACAACATGGCCATATTCTTACAAAACTGAGAGAGATATAGACGATGACATTTCCGTATCCTTGGAGACGGTCCCCCAGAGGGCCACGAGAGGCTCCTCTGCAATTTGTGTTGGAGTGTGTGTGCGGCGCTGTGTGCGGCGCCGGTATAAAGTTTGTTGTCGGTGAAGCGGCTCTGAATAATTTTCATTTCCGCCACTTTTCCTCGGCTGTATTGTGAGAGTTGCCAAGTCTTTGTTAAGTTGGTCTTGCTGGTTGTGGTGTTTATTGTTTTGCTGAGTCAATACAAACTCCATTTGAGCAGACAGACTCCTGCCTTCATGTGCACTCAGGACTGCTACATATTTATACTGTTCCACCCACTGTGTTTCCTGGGAAGTGTCAGGTGGAATTGGGCCTATTGTGACCGTCTCAACCAGCGCTCTGCCAAAACACCGCACTCTAAATTTCATTTTCACATTTGGATGTGACTGAGGCTGCGTCGGTGAGCAGCATCCCCGCCCGAGCCAACAGAAGCGGCCAGGACTCCACTTTCATCAACAATAGCAGTTTGTTTTACTCTAATTCCACCTACAAATTGGAGACGCAACATGTTTGTGTTAATTCCAAGCGCAGGTATTGACACGGAGCCATAGAACTCATTTATATCCCTTTGGGGGAAAAAAGAAAAGCTTTTCAGTCAGATTATTATTACTATGCACAAGTGGCCTTTGCTGCGTTGTCACTGATGGCTGCAAAGCTGTTGCGGGCTAAGCCGGGATCAAAACAGAACAAAACAGGGCGAGTGTCTGCGTCTGGGTCCCTGAAGAGAGAGCGGCCTTGATGGGATCCAGGCTCGGCTGGTGTCTGACAGGCCAGTGTGTGGTCTCACTCCCTCTCACTCCCTCTCACTCCCGACCCTGCTCTTCAAACTTCTTGTAGAAAAAAAGATGTTTTTTAAAAAGTCTGGCACGCCTGATCAAACCTGCGCTCGCTGCTCTCAGGGCCTGATGAAAGAAAATGATATCTAAATAAAGTATGAAGAGCCAGAGTCCGCTCCAGCGCCTCCCTGAGCTGTTTATATTGTCAGACGCTCACACAGGACGAGACAACCTGAAGAAGAAGAAGCAGCGTGCTCGTGTTTGATATTCACAAATACGTCGCTAATTTGAAGCCTCATGCATATTCACGTATGAAAGTGCGACCGCTCCACCGTTGAAGATGTTTTCCAGCTTTATTGATCTGCGACTCACTTTGTACCGCACAGATCCGGCTCATATGCTGCTCCATTCGCTCTGGCCTCAGTAATCAGGCCCGGAGACCAAGCAAGCTGCTGGAAATGCTGTTTAATTAGAAAGAAGTGGTCATGAGTGAGGCAAAATTATAATGATTATTATAATTATAATTATTTCTTTAAGTAGACCATCAGTACAATACGAGCTGCAGACGCTGGGCCGCACCTGCAGCCACTGTGATTATGAGCCACTGGATCCTGTGCATAGGCGGGATATAAACAGACGTGTGCGTGTGTGCGCGTACATTTTTATGTGCGTGTGTGTGTGTGTGTCCCTCTGAGACGGGATTAACTGTAGATAGAGTTTTTCGGTGCAGAACCGATCTCTTGGAGAGACAGGGGGTCTCTGGGCTCTTAGCTCTGAGCTCCGCTGCTCCTCCCTGGCATTTCTCTCTCCCGCTTCTCTTCTGCACCGCACTTAAATACAGAGGCGCCTTGGGGAGAAACTCTGTAGCCAGACCCGAGACTCCGGGTCGTGGTTCCCATTCGCAATCAGTCCGCATGCACCTCTCCTCAGGTTGTGTGTGTGTGTGAGAGAGAGAGAGAGAGAGGGAGAGCTCTGATAGACGGATTCAGTAGATGGACAGATAGATTACCCTTGTTCTTTTTCTTTTTTACCCAGCATGCTCTCTACGGGTGACACTCAAGACATTTTGTGAACCACAGTCCCTTCTGGCTACGTGAAGGGAGAACAAAGAAAGTGTGGAGATGTTCCTGTCATATAACAACACTGAATCCCAGAGAAAATTTATGTTCTTCAGCACACACAATGTTCCGTGGGCGATGGAAGTGTCTGTTGTTGCCTCTCTCACCCCCATCGCCCCCCCCCCCCCCCCCCCCCCCCCCCCCGCGCTCTTTGCACGCAGTGTAAAATTGCCGAGACAAGCAGACATTACCTTGCAAAGTCAAGACCCAACATTTGCGATGTGTATTGACATATTGATTCCTCTTGGCAGCTATTGGCAGGCGGAGTAAGGAGGATGGGGCCCTGTGTGCGGGTCCACAGGAGCTCGCCCAGATCCAGGCTGCATTATGCGCACCAGGAGAATGAGGCTTAACATATATTGAGTGTTTATGCTGCAGAATAGAAAGTGTGGAGCACCTTTGCTTAAACTCACTGACTGCTAAATTGGGCTTAACTAAAAATCCCTCTTATACAAACACAAAGCGATCCAGGGACTCGGCGTTTGGGGCTTTCTCTCTCTCTCTCCTCCAGAAAATCAGTTCTGCTCCGGTATTTTCCACCGGAATCGATGGTCCTCCGCTCTTTACACCAGAATATACAGAGGCAACACCGGGGAGACGGAGGAAGCAGAAGACAGGGCAGATTAAGGGAGGGAGCGGGAGGTGACGGGGGAGTGTGGCTCCTGCCCCGCAGATGAAGGATAATGTGTTGAAAGAGGCGATCTGGAGGAGGGTGAAGGAGATCCAGTGTTTGTCTTCTTAAGGGCAGGGCACACATGGGGGAAGGAGCTGGAGTGGATGTGGATTAGAGACACGTCCTGTCCTGAATGTATAAGCAAGACAAGGTCTCCTCCTCTCCTCTCCTCTCCTCTACCTCTACCTCTTCTCCTCTTCCTCGCCACTTTATGCTTTTGTGTCTGGAATGGAACGAGTCTGTGGAATATTAACGTCCCCCTAACTGGACGCCTCTCTGATGTGAAAGGATGACAAGAATAACACCTGGCAGCCGCTCCCGCTTGTGCAGTTCTCGCACGTTTGCACAGAAATCATCGTTTGTGAGGCGTTTCTCACCGAGCAGGAGGAGAGACGGGCGAAGTACACGAGCTGTGAAACACTGCATCCACATTAAACACGCTGTGGATCTGGGAAACACAGAGAAAAGTCAGTACGACACTCACAGATCAGATGTTTCAAACGACAAAATGAGAATAATGGAGCAGCATCGTCCACCTGTACCTCCATCTGTCTGTCAGTCCATCCATTATCACCCTATACCTGCTTATCTTGGGGACTGAAGCCTGTATATCCCAGAGGTCACACACACACAAACCAGACAGGTCAGCGGTCCATCACGAGGGCTGACATCATGCTCACACACACATTTTCATACAATTTCCATTTTCCATTTCAGCTGTTTGGCCTGTGTGACGACGCCCATCACACACACACACACACACACACACACACACACACACACACACACACACACACACAGTTTAGTTAAGCATTGAGTTCTTTATAGAGAGTCTGTGGCCTTTTACTTCTGTATCATTAAATTGAACGTTCTAGCGTATTCCTTGCTTGTTTGCTTAGCTGAGACTGAAACCCACTGGGCAGCATAATCAGCAGCATTATGGATCATGCAAAACCTTTTTTTAAAATCTCCGGATATTAGTGGGAGTCAAAGTCGATACATAAGTTCTGTACTATATTAGATAGCGGAAGGGTCAAATAGCGTGTTTCCATAGCGCTCACCTCCCCGCCGACCTCCTTGCTGATAAGAGACCGAGCAAATGATTGCGTTCGATTTGCAGCTCAGAGGGCTGCTTGGGAGTGATTTAGGCTCGGTGAAGAATGTTACTGCACAAAGATAACAATGTGTTTCTGCTTTGCTGTGCCGGTTTATTGTCCACCCAGCGCCGTAACCCCAATGCACTTGAGATGAGAGCTGGGGCTTGGAGGGTTGGCCAGGAAAGTAGTGTTAAAACACAAAAAACACAGAAGAGTAAAAGGTCGGGTGTGTGTTCCAAATGAGGCTGGGACTGGACTGGACTCCGTGCCGGGCCGGAGCGACGGCAGCTGCCTTTACTTTACCTTACTTTACAGGGGGATTGAAACCTCTTCGCTCTCACGTCTGGACAGGAAGCTTAGGCACCGACGCAGGGATGAAGCATGTAAATGCATCGCACATGTATCACATCACACACTGCTGCCTCCCGGGGTCCGGATCGGCTGGAGACACAGCTTGCCCCCTGCTGAGGAGGCACGACTTCGCCTGCGTTTTACAACCAGCTTCATCGATTTACTCATTATCCTCTTCACAGGGGATCCCACTATAGAGGATCAAAGGCCATCATTCTATTCTGTTCTATTCTGTTCTATTGGAAGTTGTTTTGCTGTATCTCTCATCATGGCTGGTTTCATTTGAAGTCACCGAAGTCACAGTTGCTCAACCAAACTCTGCGTTGGCTTCTTACCCGACACAACAAAGAGGCTAAATAACCGAGATGAGACGAGAACACGGACGAGGACGCCGTCCCATTTCCAGCGCTCGCACCGAGCCTGTCCGCCCTCTGCATCGAGCGGCCTGCGTAGGAGTGCAAAAGGCCGCGTCCTTCATGGCTCCCTCCCACGAAACGAGAGACGGCGAGGAAGAGAGAGGTAGAGAGAGAAGCGATACGGCGCCTTTGCTCTCCAGCCGGGGCGCCGCTGCCAGTCATAACACAATTAACAGGATTTGGACTCCGTGGCCGCTGTGTGTGTGTGTGTGTGTGTGTGTGTGTGTGTGTGTATGGTGGGCCTTGCTCGAGGTCTGTGACACACGGATTGAACCAACTTTGAACCAACCGTGTCGATATGTTCAAGTCCAGGCTCAGAACTTATCAATCGGACGTTGTTGTTGTTGTTGTCACATCTCCTCCTGTTCCTCTACATTATATGAATGCTGATGCGTCGGCTGACAGACCGAGCACCGGGATATCAATGTGATTTCCCTTTGTTTATGCTGATGGTATTAGGAGTCAGCACAAATCACATCAGGAAGGAACTGTGTCATTGTGTGATAATTGGAATTATGCAAATAGTCCAAAGGCAGCGGCCCTGTGTAATAACCAGGCTTATTCATACATTTACTCTTTTATTATTGTTCTGTCTCAGGCATGCACGGACTCGCCCCTTTTTCCTCTTTTTTCCTTTATTGTCTTTATCATTTGATGTGGTATTCATTATTTCCCGTCGTCGCCGTATGTTACTTTTATTGCGTCGGCTCGCAGACAGAAGGACGCGGGAAACAAGTGCATCCTATCGAACGGCGAACAGGGAAACAAAGTTAACAGTCAAAGAAGCTTTTCATGCATAAGTGTTGATTTCTCTGGGGAGGATCAGCCCGCACTTTTTCCTCCCCTCTTCCAATTCGATTCGCCGCCGTAGAGTTAAAGTCTGAGGAGACGGAACAGAAATCCATACGTGTCTCCGCGCCCGGCCATTGATATTCTCCTTCCTCTCCCTCCTCTCCCTCCACCCTTCCATCGCTCCCGCCCGCTCCCCTTGTTCTCGCCCTCCCGGTTTGGGTCCGTGGTGGCCAATCCATCCTCACGCCCTCCACTGGCCAGGTCAGGAAATCCAATATCCCATGGATTCACACTTTCTTTCCCTCTCCAGCCTCCCGCGCCCACAGAGCAAAACCCCACTTGGGCCGCCCACCCACCCGCTCCTCCTCTGCCGCCGCCACGTCCTTCCTCTCCTCCAGACTCGCATCAATCTTAACAGTCTCTCTCCTCTTCTCACCTTCTCAAGTCTCTCTCTTTTCCCTGCTCCGTGGCGTCTCTCCGGTGGCGTCGCTGACCTTGCTCCCACTCATGACGCTGACCTGCACTTCATTTGAATAATCAGAAAAAAAGCTCCACTTTTTTTTGCCATTTTGCATTCTGCTGCATTTTCATTATTTGCTTCTCTGAGTCTAGATAGATGGTTGGATGGATAGACTCCATGGGGGGAGGGTCTAATTAAACGGGCTGAATTCTCCACCATAAGCGGGAATCATCAGTCACCATGGATACTGACAGATGTCTTGTTTCCTTGCAAATGCAGGCCTTCACCAAGCAATAATCTCACACCAGAGGGAGATGGCACTGAATTATTGTCTGCCTATACTGCTAATGGGCACTCACACAGACACACACACATCACGCTGCTATTGTCCACCTCCACTCCCCCTTGTCACGGCGGAAGGTGTGGCCCTTAATGCGGCGAGCGTGAGGACGAGACAAAGACTCACACAAACTCTGCGTCCGCCTTCGGGCTGTTTGGTCGCACACTTCGCCAAAAATCTCAACTTTGTGTCAAGCAACCGCCCTAGCAACCGCTCCAAAACACCATAGCAACCTACCCCATACGCCACAGCAATCACCCTAGCAACCACTCTATACATATTTCAGCAGTCAGCAATAACATCTACAGGAAATGCAGATCTAGTGTTGAATGCTCTTTGTTCTGCACAGTTATAAAGGTTATTAAAATTTGATTTATTTCATTGCAGCTGCTGTCATATGATAACAAAACACTGATATCCCATGGATATCTCGCAGCTGATCGTCTCTATTCTATAGCCGACATGACTGTGTGCGAGAGTGTGTGTGTGTATTAGAGAGAGAGCAAGGGGGAGAGACAGAGAGGCTATGCAACCGTTACACGCTGTGGTAGAGTGCTGAGGTCTTACGTAGGCAAAATGCGAATATTTCTTTATTTTTATGATTCAGAATGAATCTTTATGTGCGACACGGCCCTGAAGGTTCAGTTCAGGTTGTACATACTGTTTGTGTTAAGTGCATTCACTTCCCAAAATTTGCTGAGCATCCAAAAGGCCTCTGAAGTAGTCAGGGATGTTCTCTTCAAGGC
The DNA here is from genome assembly GCF_046128005.1 of Genypterus blacodes. Classification (NCBI taxonomy): domain Eukaryota; kingdom Metazoa; phylum Chordata; class Actinopteri; order Ophidiiformes; family Ophidiidae; genus Genypterus; species Genypterus blacodes. The sequence goes on from NW_027466837.1 coordinate 737,962, forward strand.
AGGACCTCCTGCTGTGCAACACAGATGTTACTGAGGACAGAAACTCCCTCGACAAGATCCGTGGGCGAGAGACACAGAGGCAGAGACGACAGGCGCTTTGAGAGGCAAAGACATCAGACAGAGGACAGGCAAGGACGGTGCGGAGATGAGAAAAAGTCCAAACCTGTCCTCCTGACCTAACCTCCACTCCACCCTGCTCTCCTTCACGTCCCCAAAGCTGAGTCTCTCTGATAAACTAAGAGACGGCGAGGCGACAGGAGGCTGGGGAGCTGTCTCATTAACACCACTTATACAGAAATAAAAAAACCAGCCAGCTGCTGTAAATCTAAACATTGAACAGTTTTCGCTCAGCACTGCAAAAATCAGAAATCCTTGGTTCCTCATCAGCGGCTCCAAAAAGTTTCAACATCAACATCTCTGTGCACAGTCAGTATGTCGGCTGGAAGTAAACAAGACGCGGAAGCTACTACTGCAGGGGAGCAGAGCGGCTGTGGGGTAATTTAGTCTGACAAAGAGTAATCTATCTGATAAATAGTCATATTATTATGACAATTACAGAGGGAACAGATGCAGATCAGTCCTAATACAGTAGATAGGAAGCGGCGTGCGCATGGGTCTGAAGCAGGCCCCTCTAATCAGCCCTGGACTATAAGTGCACATGGAACAAGCACCCTAATGCTTCCACCGTCATTTCCTTGGTGAAGGGACACGTTGTTGAACATGAAAGCAACGCTGGGATTGTTGTTTTTTAGTCTCTATTTCAGGGCCTGCAAACCAAATGAAGTCGGCGCAGAGACGTCAAAGCCAGAAAGGCCACAACACGGCAAGGTTTCCATTCCACATAGAGCAAAGGGAGGAGTGTGTGTGTGTGTGTGTGTGGAGAGATATAAATAAATCATTACACTCCATCATGGAAGCATCTGCTGTTTCCTCCCCAACTCCTTTTTTACTGTAGACCTCCTTCCTGTCCTACAGTGGCCGGTCCCATAGCAACACCCCAGTGAGCTGGCAGGAAGGTGATAAACATCTAAGTTAATGCTCAGTTTAATGTACACATAAAGCCGCACCTGCACCGGCTGATGTTTGGAGAAGAGAGCCACGGGTTTGTCTTCTGGAGTCATTTTATGTATTTTTTGCTTTTGCTCGTCTTTCTCTCTCCGTGGGGGGAAATAAGCTTTTACCACAATCTAGGTCGTTACACGGAGAGACGGAGGGAGATCTGGAAATTTGTGGTAAAATCAGGGGTTAAAATGTCCAAATCTGCCGTGTAATTTGCCATTTGTGCGAGTCGATAAGCAATAGTTTCATTTGGACCAATACATCATTTAAAATCACTGAAAACTTTGCAAAGCCGCCCCCCCAAAAAAACAAGTACATCTCTCCATTACAGACATTTTAGAGGCAATTTGTGTCAAACATGTCTCTGAGCAGATAATGATAATCATTATAATAGCTTGAAGCGTTTGTTTCGTGCAGCAAAAGCAATAATGTTCACTCAGATCTGCAGTAATAAAGGCACATGGCCTCCATCAGCCTGCTACCCGCTGGCTGGACGAGAAGAATCATTAGCGGGATTGAGATGCAGGAGTAAATACAGCGTGTGCGTGTGTGTGTGTGTCCTCCTCTGCGCCGTCCGTCTCGTCATTTTTTGTCAGTTCCTGGTTACGGCGCCAGGGACTGATCAAAGACTGACTGATTGGCTGAGAGGGATCAAGGAGTGGAGACAGGAGAGCTCCGTGATTACTGAACATCGACGTTGCATCAATTTCAATCTCTCCACAATACGCGGCTGTCACGCGCTCGCTACATTACTCGCTCTGACTGATCGCCTGGGATCCAGTCATGCTGGATTTATTGATCAGAAGGAAAATTCTTGCATTTTTCATGGAGAAGAAGAAGAAGAAGAAGAAGAAATTTGAGGAATTAGAAGTAGCACAGACAAGCTCCCTACTTCTCAACAGATGACATCACTCGCTCATACGTTGCGCGTCACACCTGCGTTGAGCACAAACACGTGTTCCTGCCGCTGCCCTTGAACAACGTGGCGGGCTGTGCACCTGGGCTCCCTCCCTGGGCGCTGAGGCGTGACTATCCTGCGCTCCTAGTTAGACGGGGTCAAATGCAGAGGACAAACGCACCCACGGGGATCGATAAAGCCTGAACGCAAAAAGGGCTGTCTAGATGATTACAATGTTCCAACCTCTGCAACATCCAAGTCAGATTTCACAGCGTGTTTGTTTGGCTGGTTGTGGATGTGGGACGTATTTATATTTAGTTTGCTTTGTGCAGTGGAACGTCACGGTTACCAAGGAGGAAGGTTTGTTAGGTCCTTTGGAGTTTACTAAGAGTCGCAAACCCATTTTCGTGAAAGTTGCTGGGCAGGTACGACCCGTTAGACTGAGGTGACGATCTGGATCTTTATCTTCAACATTACGAGATGAGAGAAGAGTACAAAAGAGATAGAAAACATACCACAAACATCTACCTCCATCCTGTATCCAAGGTGATCCAGTGAGGTGCACACAGTGTCAGTGATCTTTTCACCGTAGGCTAACTATGCAGGCAAATTGCAATTTCATTCTCCAATTCCCAGGTGGCGCAAAGGCACAATATCTATTCAGAATATTGAAAAATATTGTTTTCTCTTCAGGATCAATCAATAAGACTAAATAGCTTTGATAGCTCATTAAGTATTGATGGTGGCGGTGTGGTTGTGGGTAGTGTGTGGAGGTGATGGTGGTCAGAAGGATCCATCCCCGGTTGTGTTGCCGTGTCAGCAGCGTCCAGTCAATAACCTGTTAAATCGCAACAATTGAGGGGCGGAGCCACAAACAGGGTCCTCTGGGGGCCTTGGTGGAGGTATGCGCACTGATTGGCATCTTAGCAGGAGGACGGGCGACCTTCATCCATTTATAGAATAATTGATATGTGCGAGTGTTGACGTCCTGGTGACAGATCAACGTTTACGCCAAAGTCACAGCTTCCCACTGAAAGCAGCTGATGAATGAGAGCGAGGAGCAGGCGGAGGTGATGCACTCATGGCTGGATCTGATATAATGAATGTGTCCCCACTGGCGCCTACATTTTTAGCAAAGCACTTAACCCCCGGCTGCTCCAAATGAGTCGGTACATTGTGAACTGCAGCACAGCGATGATTTGAGTATATTGAGCAGATATGAGCGGTTGCATAAGCCACCTTTGTTCCAAGTTGCACGCAGGGAGCAGAGTGGAAACACAGAGCGCTCTCTGCATAACACTTGAGAGGAGGTGACTTACAACCACGACGCTGAAAGGGATTCAGTTGTCACAGCGTGGTTGCATGGTGTATGACGATCACAGCGCTGCGGCAACACACATCCGAAGTGTGAGCTGTTTTCATTTCAGCAGGGAGAGTGGTTCTCCTGAGGTGACTGAGGTGTTTTGTCTTGGTTGCGGTTGAGCAGTTTACCGCGTTCTACAGGTGCCATGAATAAAACATGCAGCCAGTTAGAGGAGGCACCTTGGCTAGAGGGTCAGCTGTCTAACTGCAGCTGGAGAATAGAAAAGCCCCCCATCACGGGACGGCTGCCGTCTGATGGAAAAGCTGCGGGGGCAGAGCGGAGGGAGATTGGGTGCATACTTAAAGTCCCATGATGCATTTCCAACGCTAAGGCTCCTACGGGGTAATACCCTTTCAGGATAACATCAATATTGGAGTTAAACATGTAATCATACACTGAGGCCACGGTCCTGATTCATCTGGATAAGATTCAGCCCCATCAGAGCCGATCGTCTCGCCCAGATAGGAATTATTCATCGGGAAGCGGATGAACATCGCAAAACATTTGGATTTAATCTCAACGAGCTCCACCGAGGGTGAATTTTCAAAACAAAACAGTGAACGTGCAGCTCAGGCACAGAAACAGGCGGCGCCACTCTGCTCTTATACGCCATGACCGCCTTAATCACTGAACCTGAGGACCCACCGAGGCTGTCGGGAGCTCATATCTCCAGCATGAAGTAAGCCGAATGGATTTAAGATACAATCCTGTAACTTTGGCTGTCACTTAATTGGAAGACTATTCCTTTGATTAACTCTCTCTCCTTCGCTCTGTCCCTCCTGGGAATGAGAGGGGGAGTGGGGATAATAAAGAGATGATTGACAGCCCATACTTTTACTATAGTTTTGAAACAGCTGGCCAAAGTGCCACTCTTTTAAAGCAGATGTTCTCTTTGAAGATTAAATCTGCCTGAATCTACATTATGACAATTAACAACACTGTCAGGCTCCGTCGCCGTGAATCTCCTGTAAAAACACGTTTACACCGATTCAAGCTAGCTGATACATCGTGAGATCTGGATCCACATTCCTTATCCTGATGAGGGAAAACTCAGAGCCCAGTATCACCCAGAGCTCCGAGCCCACTGGGTGCTGCAGAGATGGAAATGGGTCAGGGTATGAGCTGATTCATTAACCCCTTCAGTCTGAATCAGGTGTTTGATTGGATTTATAAAGACGTTCTGAAATATAAATGATGCTATGAATAATCAAACAAAACAAAAGAGATGAAGGAGGGGAATGTGGGATCCCTGAAATAGAGACCATCACACATACTCTCCACTGGGTGGCGCTGTAGTACCTAACAAATGGACGGTCTGGGAAGGGGAGACATTACTGTCCTTACCCAGAGAAAGACTCGCACATCCATAAGGCTTGATTGGAGCAATAAGAGCGTCTTGAGCCTAGATAACACTTCACCAACAACAACAACAACAACAACAGAGAAGGAGAGCGACGAACAGGTCTGAAGGACTCTGGACCAGACGACTAGAAACAACTTTATCAATAAAAGATATACTCAATAATTAATATGAGAGCAAAATGCAAACACATAATGGACACCTCAGGTCAGGTGTTGGTTCAGCCTCAGCTTCTGCTCAGTCAACATGAACTGAACCGTCTTCACTGGGAACTTTCAGGATTCCCAAACCAACAATGTATTACGCGAGATGCTGACTGCCAGAATGAGCTCAGCTGAACATGCAGATGGAGTCAAAGCAGCACTTTGCCCTCTGACCTGAAGTGGTTAATCCCTCTGATGGGACGTCGCTCTGGATCAGGCGGCTTTAACACTTTAACAGCTCTGATTAAATTTTATTAACTGCGGGGAAACAAAGCACACGTTAGCCTCCTCCGGTGCGGCGCTCTAACCTTCACGCATGCCTTTCACTCTGAATCAGGCAGCGTGTTGGCCAGCTAAAGCACCCACTGTAGAAGTTCAGCATTTCACTTAAGGAGACATTGATTTGTATAGCAACACTTTTAATTAAACCCTGAGCTCTAAAAATGGCAGAGGGCCTGGCTAACAACGCGGCCACTTGCTAACAACGTGGCGACCTCGCTAACGTGACGTGTCAACGACCGCCGGCGTCTGGGTTGACAGCGGCTCAACCGAGACGCTTTGAGGAACGTTTCCAAAAGACCGCCTAGACCGAGAGGAGTAAAGAAGCCAAGTAGAGGAGCAGAGGGCACTCACAGAGCACTCACAGAGCGACGCCTCTGGCAGCCTGAATCCAGACTTCACCTGGAAATCAGACACATAACAGATCCACCATTCAGCTCCGTCACACACACCGGACGCCACATCGTGTTGAGATGTTAAACGAGCGTCTCCTTCATGTTCCTGTCCTCTTCTGTTAGTATACAGTGAATGTATGCATCTATCAGATCCAGATCAATATTTGCGTTTAATGATTAGACCTTAACTTCAGCTGTAGTTCAGTCTCTCTCACACACACACACACACACACACGTACTGGAGGCTAATCGCTGTGTATTTACACTGTAAACATTCTGTATATTTACATCTTCCACCTGGTACCTTCATCACTTCAGGCTCTTCTTCCTCCTCACCGATTCCCCTGCTTGATGTTCTTTAATAACATCCTCCCTCATGTGCAGTGACGGTGGTGAAGTTGAGTTCAGGCTCCAGGAGCTAATCCAGGTAATCACGTGCTGCGTTCAGGCGTAATCCTTTAATTTGTTTGGATTTAGATTGAAGCTGAAACAAACAGAGAAGATCACTTGTGTGTATGTGAGCTAGTGTTTAAAATGTATCCAGAACTGATTTAAGTTCACATCCAATAGAGCAAAATGAGAGAGAGGACCACTATGAGTCATTTCATATTAATGTAAGAAAATGATGTTAATATGGAGATTAGTCAGATAGATATGAGACATTCTGTGAGATTGTTCAGGTTCTTACCTCGGGGCAACACGCTGGGTTTCTGCAGCAGCAGCAGAATCGCACCTCTAACTTTTTTAATTACACTCCAGAGGAATGTGTGTGTGACCCCGGCGGTGGTGTGTGTGTGTCGGTGTGAGCTCTCGACCCGGCCGCGGGTCATCCTGTCCAGCCCCCGGAACCCCTGAGATGTTTGCTTCAACCAGGCCCCCGGGTGCTGCTGGGGCCTGATGGTGTGACCCGAGCTGCTGATGCCTTCCCTCCCCCCTCCTCCTCTTCTTCCTCACACCAGACGAGCTACTCCTCCTCTAATTTACTCCTCTGAGCTTTGAGACTGAAGGAGACGTTGACGCCCACGCTGCTAAACGTCTCCATCTCGTCTTCGTTTTGTCTCCTTCCTTTCCAGCGTGTCGATTATTCCAATGTTCCACGTACCAGTCAATTTATTTCAGCGATTTTCTTAAATCAAACGCTGCTCCCTGGTTTGTGCCGTGGCGTTCCCGGCGTTCTGTCCTCGCTGGGTGTGTGTGTGTGTGTGTGACAACGAGCAACATGCCTGTGCAGATTTAATTTATTGTTCATAGAGTTTTTGCTGTTTTCAGGCTTATTTGAATCCCAGATCTCATCTTTTCTTCATCCTCTACCTTCACCCGACGTCTCGGAAATGAATGCAGTACACGAACGTACACACACACACACACACACGCACTCACAAAGCCTCGCCGAAGAAGAGAAATTGTTTGTTGTCATTTATTAGCCTGTTTCTCTCAGTATCCAGCCTCTGTCAGTGTTTCTCTACAGTCTGGTAAACATCATCACAAGCGCCGTTGTGCAATATTGCAGAGTTTTGTGTCTGACGCGTGTGTGTGTGTGTGTGTGTGTGTGTGTGTGTGTGTGTGTGTGTGTTTGCAGGCCCGTGCATGCATTAGCGTCGCTTTTGTACCGGTGCGCCATCCGTGCAGGCGCTCACCTTTTGTTTACGTAAGTGTATTCATGCACATGACGCCGTGTTTATGGAGCAGAGACGGCCTATTTGCATGAGCGCCCCCCCCCCATCATTCATTCACCTCCTGGCCTACAGCTTTGTACCGGCAGCTGGGTAGCTCTGACCCCCCCCTCACCCTCACCCCCCCTCCCATCTCTTGCTCTTTCTCATGCGCGGCACATCACTGGACCACTGCAGGCAGGGAGCGCTTCATCACCGCTGCACAACCTGCAGAGGGGAGGAGAGACAGACAGGTGCGGAGGAGGAGGAGGGGGGCGCTCAGGGTTCAAGAAAGCCCCTATTAGAACGGGATCTCCCAGTGGCTGCCTGGCTCAGCCCCCTCCCTCCCTCCTTCCCTCTCCCCCCGCCCACGTTAGGGGACTGGCGGTAAATGAGGACGTCCTCTTGTATCCCGATTATTGGCAAATTGCTCCCTGATAAGGTTATGGATCAACTTCATTCTGATTCACTCAGAGCAGCAGGCGTCTCCCTCCTTAAACTGCAGCCTGGGGGGATCTGGGTGGCTAACAGCCTGGCAGAGTACGAATCCTGTCAGAGGACATCTCCACCGAGGAGGAAGTGTTGGGTTGAGACAGAGGGGAGCGAGGAGGAGGAGGAGGAGGGGGAGGGGGAGGAAGATGGGGGGGGCTGTTTCCTGGTGTCAGTTCTAACTGGGCTGGGAGAGTTCTGGCTTCTCTCAGGTGCGCTGGTTTCATCCCGACTGGCTGCCTGTGGAGGGAAACAGTCGCACCGAGGTGTCAGCTGTAAGTGGGTCGGGGAGTTTTGTCACCGATCAGCTATCAGCATCTCACACTGTCTCCTCTCTGGTGAGACGCTCTCTCTCTCTCTCTCTCTCTCTCTCTCTCTCTCTCTCTCTTTTTCTCTCTCTCTCTCTCTGTCCTCTCCGTCCCCTCCCTTCTTCTATTTATATTTCCCCCTCTTTAATCCTGCATCTATACTTTTCTTTTTACTTTTCCCTCTTCCTCCTCCTTCTCCTCCTTCTCCTCCTCCTCTCAGCAGAGTGAATAATCCAGAGCGCTAGCATGGATAATGGCTGCTCTCTATAACAAAGCTGTCTCTCCAATTCATCAGCTCTGACCTTCAAGATGCATCTCGATGAGTGCAGAAGGTAACGACACCGCGCCGCTGCGACGCCTCGCCGAGAAAAAGAGCCCACACAGGCAGAAAGATTATAATGAAACCTTATTTTATTTCATGTGGTTCTTTGCACCGCCGACTCGATCACACAGAAAGATGAAGTACTTGCTCTCTGTTATTTCTTTATTAGAAGTTATGCTCTGATGCTACACGCCTGCACTCTCGGGCCTCTCCTTTTATGGAATCATCATCACTGCGTCTGAGCGCGGGCCTTGAACAGTGCCTTTGATATTTCCACAAAGAACAACAAAAGGAATTCATCCAGCGTTTTCAAAATGCACCTAAAAGGGTCACGCCGTCTCTGCAGGCGCCGCGCAGCACTGCGGCCTAATCACCATAGCGACTTCTTCTTCTTCTTCGTCTTCTTCTTCTAATGTCTGTCTGAACTGTGCGGCTGCTCTGCCAAGCTGAGAGAGAGAGAGAGAGAGAGAGAGGGAGAGAGAGAGAATGAAGGGAGGACGTCCGCCGCTTCTGGGCCGGCGTTCAACTCGGCTTCCTGCACGTGTGTGTGAGTGTGTGTGTGTGTGTGTGTGTGTGGGCAGAGCGGCTCTTCATCATCTGCGGGCGGGGGCAGGCAGCTCCTCGTCGGCCCGCTCGATCTACGGTTTGTCACAGAACGGAGCGACGCGTTTGACAGCGAGCAAACATCGGCGGCGTCCGCGTCCTCCCACTCAAAGCGCTGAAGGACGGCAGCAGACCATCAATACGGATCAATTCAAAGGGAACAAAATTATGATAAATGCAGGAGGGCGTCTGGGTCGGTGAGCAATGGGCCGGCGATCCTCAGCTGACACACGGACACACACACACTTTTTCTTTACGTACACACAGGTACAGGCAAACACACACACACACATTCATCTGTCAGCTTTCTCCAATCCTGATGAATAGGATTACTAATTAGAGCCAGACGGGATTATTAGGATTTTAAGGTGTTTGGGATTAACAGGAAGTTGATGTTTTGTCAGCGTATTAGTGCTGCTGGACGTTTCCTGGCAGGGAGACAGATTCCTGCCGGCGGATGATCAGTGACGGCACGGACCGGAATGTTCTCTCTCTCAGCTAATGAAAGCGTCCTGACACATCACTCTCCCCACACTAACTTTTATCTCCTGTCCTCCCGCAGACGCCACTAAAATGACCATCATTCTTCCCGTGCGCGCCGCGTCTCCTGTGCGCGTGCGTGTGTGTGTGTGTTTTTATGCTTATTGCCTGTGTATGCCTGAGCAGCTCTCTCTATTCATCATGATGTCACCTGTAATGGCTGCTAAATTAACCATGTGTTTCGGGGAGCAGAGCCGCTCTGATAAATCTCTGGGTGTCAGGAGGTGTGTGTGGTCGACTCCCACGCCCCTCTGCTGTGACCTTCCCGCCATCGCCACCCTAAAAAACACCTCCATCCCCATCTGAGGAACACGACGCGGGGAGTCGTTATGCATCAGTAGATTGGGAGTTGATTGATGACATCGTGTTGGTTTTATTTCATTTGTTTCTCCTGTGTTTATACGGCGAGTACGGGTTCGTCTGAGGTCCGACACCGCCGACCTTCAAGCGCCAGGACAGCAAAGTCATTTCACCATAAATAAAATATAACAGAAACACAATTCAAGTCATCGCAGCTTGTTTTCCTCCTTTTCTCCCCCAATTTGGAGCATCCAGTCCCCCATCTGTCATGACTTCCTGCTCGCTGCCCGGCCCCCCTGTGGTGTCATCAACTCTGTCTTTCTTGTGTTGGAGTTTTCCTGACGGGCCGTAACTCCATCGAGGCTCAGGCTGTCCACGGGAATGCGATCATCTGCCGCCGCGCAGGATACCCCCAGTGACCAGCAGGAGTCACTAGTGCAAAGACAGATCTCTCAGTTTCCCACCCACACACAGGCAGTCGCTAAACTCTGAGCAAGACAGGATCTCTGCAGCGATTTGGCCTTCAGACGGATCCATCCAAGTCCAATCCAAGCACTACAGGTCTCCTATGGACCTGATAAGTGACTTCCTCTGGACGTAATTTACCCCCAAAAAATCATTAAATGTGGTCAAATAGCCACAGGATCTCTTTAACTTTTGTCCTGTGACAGCAGAGAACCACACAGTCTGGACCCCTGAGAGACGGAGGAGGTGTCCAGGATCTCCGTCTCTCCTCCCTCTGACTGCTGGGACAGGATAAGAAAGTGGATAAGTGATCGGATGGATGAACGTCTGAGCCTGAAGTCAGACCTGCTGCTCTGGAATCACTAAGACGCTCCAGTGCATCGGTCCTGCTTCATTCTGATCCGTTCTCTCTGTTGAAAGCCTCAATAATTCTCCATTTCTTAGTAAATTAATTTGAATCCAAGGACAGTTTGGTTTCCAGCTAATTTACACTTGGATTCCTCCTGCTTATACAAAGCTACGCAGGCTTAAATGGGCAAGAATCAGAAAACAGTTGCGTTTGAAGAAATCGTTTGAAGCGATTTTGTGCTCGTCAGATACTCGTGTTTGATATTAGAAACCGTTTGAAGAGTACAGAGTATTTGGCTTGTTTTTTTTGGAGGTTTAGTGTTTATTGCCGTGCGTAACGACCCCGGAGACGGAGCGAAGATCAAGGTATTAAAATGTAATGATTTTTGACACACCCAGAGAAAAATGGCAGGGATTAAAGTAAAACGACAACAAAACAACAGGGCCTGTAAGGGAGAGAGAGAACAGAACAAAGGGAGCAGCATCCCGCGGTGCAGATTGATTCCTATCAGCTGGAACATAGACAGTGACCTGCGGGGGGAGCTTATCTTGGCTCATGCTCTATCTCCCCTACCTTCTGATCCCACTGCTGTAGGGTTTGGACCGGTGGGGAGGAACAGAGGGAGAGCCGAGCGGATGAATGGAGAGATGGGAGAGATGGGAGAGGAAGGGGAGAGACGGATGAAAGATCTGGACGATGGCGGTGCGAGATGTGTGGAGAGGGAGAAGGAAAACAAGGAGAACAAGGAGAGTGGAGGGAGGGAGGAGGAGGTAGTGAAGATGGAGCGATGGCGTGATTGTTTGTGGAGGGAGATGGATAGATGGTGGAGCGGAGAGGGGGAGAGAGAGGGGAGGGGGGAGAGAGAGAGGGGCGAGATTCTGGGGAGTGACTCTGCAGAGCAATCAGGCCATGATGGGCAGATGGAAGGGCAGGCAATGAGGAAGAAGAAGAAGAAGAGGGACAGCTGGAGAGATAGAGGAGATAAAGCAGGGAGGAAGAAGAGAGCGACAGCTGAGCGGAGCGGCGCAGAAACAAAAGGGGGAGTGAGGAAGAGGAAGATGGAGCCTTCGCTTAACACAGGATCCAAATCAGAGAGGCGGTCAGAGAAGCTTTCTTCATCTCCAACACAACGTTCCGCGCTGGTCTTTCATATTAATGAAGGTTCGCTCGGCTCAGCCTGACCTTCCCCTCCCAGCTCATTACTCCTCCGCCAGTAGACGCAGTTCATCGTCAATTAACTAAGTTTTAATGAAGGGAAGGGCTGTTGAGCAAGACCTACAACTGTTCCCCCGGTAATGTAACACGCCACTACCTTTACTGCTTTTAATGGCAACCTGCGAGTCTATCATCACGCTGCTACAGTCGCTGAGCCCAGGGGGGGCAGGGGGAACAGGGGGGAGAGATGGGGGGGCCGGGGGGAACGGTGGGGGGGGGGGGGGGGGGCAGGCTGGCACAGGGTTGTTAGCGGATATGAGCTTTCTTTGGCAGCCGCTATGATTACACATTTTTATCGCAGGAATCCAATTAATGCCAGGAAAAACAGAGCCGGCCAGCATCTAATATACTGAATATATAATGTATATATAGGACGGCTCCATTCTACAGTATGAAGGCTCCATTTCTGCTAAATAAGTGTTTTTCCACATCATTGATATTTAAGGACTTTTTACACACTTAAGTTCAACCGTTTGTCACATCGTAAATAATAATAATGATGGTTTAAATGAAGGAGAAGGTACCAAACTGGGATGCATCTGACCTTTGACCTCTTCATTTCCACGATTGCTCCTTTTATGGCTTTATAACCGGCTGATGATGACGCTAAGACGCTCGATACAGCAAAGACACAAAGGAAGAAGACAAAGAAGAAGAAGACAAAGGCCAATTTGGCATTTAGGCATCGCTAAAGAGATTCTAGACGACTGAACAAACCTACACAGAATGCATTGTAATTAACCCCCAACCCTCAGATTACACTGACAAAGAAACAATTCCCATTAACATAAGACACAATCAGAGGCTGCATGTTCAAGTCCCACACACACATCTGGGTCTGCATATAGATCTGCACCATATTGGACCTGGAACGTACAGGAAGTTCTTGGATCGGAATCAACAACAAAATATAATTGGATCTTCCCTTTGTAATGAATAAATAAAGCCTAAAAATGGTGAGAACGCTGAGATAATAAGCAGCTGTGTTCTGTGGGATGCAATCACACACACACACACACACACACCTGCTCTACGCGCTGCAGGAGGCCGTGTCATTGTAATCGGACTCAAAACGCAGAGAGGTGAGCAGGAGTCAACCCTGGCCGTGGTGTGATGGCAGAACGTTCCTTTCTTCTCCCGCCCTGAGTAATACCACCGCAGATTCTATCGACACCAGCGAGTCCCCGTCTCACACACACACACACACAGGCGCCGCCCCGTTTCTGCCGGGGTCTTCAAAGCGAAGCAGGAGAACGTGGCAGCGAGCAGCTTTCAGGTGACGCTCACGTGCCAGAGTTTGATTTGTTTTCGTCGTCGTCAACCAACTTCTGGTGCGGCTCTGTTATGGTGACCTTCTGAGTCATCCGTCCTCCATCATGTCTCTTGTAACTGTGCATGCTGGAGAGAAGTTCATGCATAATTGAGTCGCTGCTGCTGCTGCAAACAAACCTCGACATTACTTTGATTTAGATCTTTTTTTGGTGATATAACAAATGGTGCTTTTGTGAGTCGGAGCCTCTTCCTGTTTCCCGTTTTTTGGGGGCGAGCCAGCAACCTTTTTGTCCACGTTTGTCCCTCCTGTCACGGCGAGCGGAGCTAAGCACGGTCAGTTAATTTGCGACCCTCAAACGCTGACTCGTGTTTTCATTTATCAGCGCCTCATCAAAGACGTATTATTCTACTGCTCTTTTTCATCACAGGGAATAAAAAAGGCTCCGACACGAACTGCAGCCGCCGACAAAAGGTGTTCGCTTGTGCCATCAGCTGCATAGAATGAATGAGACGCCGCTGTCTCTCTCACTCTCTCTCCCGGGGAGCAAAATAAGAACCTTGACTGTTTGGATGAAGACAAAATAAAGATGCTGAGAGGCCTGAGAGACACAAAGCGCGCCTCACCGTCATTATCGGCGTTATTTGTGCGGCGCTGTCATGAGTGCGGCCATTACCTTTTCAAACACGCAGCCTCTCGTCGGCCGGATGCAGGCTGATGCATTAGAGCAGCTCGGGTTGGTAACGTAAACACGCAGACGCTGGAAGTTTGGCTTGGAAATGAGAAAAAGATGGAACATCAGGCTTGTTTATACGTCACAGCTGGAGCGTGTTTGTTTCTGTGTTTGTTTGTTTGTCTGCAGAATCAAATGCGACTCCAGAGCGGAAACATGACAGTAAATAACATAGTGGCGATAACAAAGTGTCTTATGTGTTTCCATGACGATGCGCGGCTCCTTGGTAGTAACCACCTAAAGGAGCAGAGTCGGAGAAGAGTTTGTGCTGCGTTTGAGCACCGTTGGAAAGTGGAGGATACCAGATTAACAAAGGCCGCCGAGGCTGTTTACAAGTCGATGCTACACAAGTTTATCTCTCAACCTTGGAGATATTGGTATCCATGGTGATGAGGCTTAGTCTAAACTTTGCTGGTAACTGATGTGTGTGCAATCGCCTCAGTTCACCTGTGTAACAGTAATGAGATTCACTGCAGCTTTCTCACAGTTCACCAATGTCACAAGGTTTCATTTTTTAATCATATTGTCACATTTCTATTGTGTATCTGCTCGAGAGGAATGTGAACCCGTAAGTAAACGACTTGCTGACCCTTTCTGAGGACCGTCACACCTACGGGAGCAGCAGTGTAGTTGCAGTTGTTCCTCCTCCTGCTGCTCGCTCTCCTACAGGTGAAGCAGCTGAATCTTTGGAGATGAGGTGCTAAAGGTTTTTTCTGTTATTTTATAGTTCTGTGAGTCTGACTGCTGTACGTGTAGCTGAGAGGGTTTACAGAAGGCCAGTGATCATTTCATTCCTGCTCCGTACCTGGAAACAATTCAGAAGATGGCGGAGGAGGTTTTTGTGGGCAATTTTCATGGGAATTTCCCAACCAACACCAACAATTACGCTGATAGAAGAACAGAATGTATGAGGGAATATAACCTTCATCCACAAAGGCTGATGTAAACATTCAGCACCAACAAGATGCTTCTTGCATCGATGAATTATCAGGATGGTATTTCGAATAAAGTGCGTTTTGTTAGGTCCACAGCCTTCGCGTGTTTGTAAGGCCGTCTTTTGCTAATTCACTCGTCCTCTTTTCTCTCTTCCGCTCTGAATGGACAGAGTGGTTGTCGAGCGAAGGAACATTCTGATTGTTGGCTGTTTTCCTTGGCTGGTGCTTTGTTCACAATCCATTACCCATTTGGTGGAGGCAGACAAGTAGAACAAGGACAGGAGGAAGGATTGAGTGAGTCACGCACCCGGAGCTCTCGCCGCAACTAGTTAAGGCAAGCTGTGGCGTCTGCGGCGAGACAAACAATCTGACAGAAAGCTCAAACACGTTTCGTTTCACGGACATCTATCTCGAGAGCAGAGTCTGTAAAATCTAAAGTTGAAGCTTCTCAGTCCCAGTGAGGGTTCAAATCCTGATTCCTCCTTATGTGAAGCTTCTCACTGAGCTGAAAACCAAACCATGTCATTCAGATTGGAACCTTTAGAGTCACGTGGACGTCCACAGCAAACTGAACCGTCTACACATCGAGCTTCAGATGGCAGGGAGTCGTAATATTCTTCATCCTCCTCATCTTCGGCCATCTGAGGGCAGCGCATCTACTTTGCATAATGTGAAGCAACTTACCTCCTGGTTGCTCCCCAGTCTGCCTGCTGGTGCAACACTGGAGCAAACTGCTGTCACTCATGAAGCTCCGAGTCAAAATCAACTCAATAGGTCAAAATGACAAAACTCTCAAACATCAAAACTCTTACAAACAAACTCCTTCTTCTAATTTCCATCTACATTGAATGAGTTTTGTTGATTTGCACTCCAGACTCAAACTGGGACTGAAAGTCTATACTTTCCAGTCAGATTTATATTGATAGCTTCTTTTTTAACCACATCTCCAAAAACATCACATTTCCCTTTTAAGGCTTTTATAGAATCAATATTTTGTTTTCTCAGCAGAACAAACTGAAGACGCAACCAGTGGTGTCAGAGCGAGGAGGAGCGGCTAGACCAAGTTTACGCTGTGATGCAACATCTGGCAGTGATAAATCTTTCCTCTCTTTTTTTTCATCCCCCCGCAACATCTCAGAAATCCAATTAGAGAACGAACAGTTTACCATTTCTAAGAGATTAAAGGATGTTTATTTGCAAGGCAATCCATTTTTATTGCAAAACAATGCATAAATGATCTAAGTCCTCCCTGTGCCGACCATATGGCAGCCGAGAGGCGTTTCTGAGGTCAAATTAGGATAAATATCATTACACTTTAATTTTTATTTTCTCATAGAGGTCTAGTTTGGGGGCGATGTTGTTGCTGGGCGACGCGGTGGAGCAGCGCCGAGCTCCACTGCTTCATCACAAACATGTTGTTAGGTTGACGCTGCTGCCTTTGCCCTTGAGTCAGGCACCAGGCTGCAGTGTTGGTCCCTGTTGGTCCCCGGGCGCTGCACTGTCGCTGACCGTTGCTCCTCGGATGGCACAAAATGCTGCCATGGCAACACCTGTATCGTCCATCTCATCACTTCGCCCTCATCCCCCTCCGGCCCGGTGCAGCATCCTGTTTTCTTTTCCTTCCTCCGAGTTTCTCACCTCAGTCTCCGATCCAGTCTGACCCTCTTCGTTCTGTTGCCCCGCTGACTCTCCGCCTTCTGTGTGTGTGTGTGTGTGTGTGTGTGTGTGTGTGTGTGTGTGTGTCACGGCGCCCTTTTCTGTATCCATTGCTGACATTTTCCCTGCACTTTGCTTTTAGGTCAAACCTGTTCTGCCTTATCACGCTTACACAGATCAATAAAGTGCCACTGCAGTTATTCCAAACCTCTTACATTGAAAGGAAATCTGTTGCAAGACCTTAAAAATGCCTCCTGTTTACAGACGGGGAGGAGGATGAAGTCCAGGTGATCCAGTCGACGTTCATGGGCGTAAACTGAGCGTCTGCTTATGTTAAGTGATGTGTAGGAGTCTTACTATACTTGGAGAAGGTCGGATTTGGACCAGAAGATGAGGAAAGAGGAGAGAATGAAAGGGGGTAAAGCCTGAAGGCGTCTGTTTCCACTCAGCTGCTCTGGCTTCATTTCCTCCTACAGTCTAACTAACCTCATTAGCCATCACATAAACAATCACAGGCAGGCTGCAGCGGCTAACAGGAGCGGCCTGAAGCTCATATTTATGCATCCAAACGCTGCTTTTTGAAGTGGACTCAGGTCTTAAAGAGCGTCTGCCTGCAGGCTATGAGGATATTTCCTCTTCTATCCTCTTCACACTCCTGAGCTTGACCTCAACTCTTCATACTTCATTCTTTACAAATTCCAAACTTTAAAGGCGCTGACCTTTGTCGTATTTGAATGGCAAACTGGGCAGAGGAGGAGTGAGCGTCCGTGTGAGCGTTCGGTCACGTTGCAGCACTTGTTAAACTCTCTGCCTGGGCTAAAGTGTCTCTGTGTGTTTGGCTTTTGTTTCTGCGCCGCTGTATTATCTCAGCGTGTCGGCCAGGCGAGGTCACAGCTGGAGGCTAAGCTCTGCTATTCCATGTGAAGAGGCTGCTGGTTGCAGGCCGCCGTTTGCCGCTCTAATGAATTCGCTCACCTGCTCCAGCCGCCGCTCTGTTGTTAGCAGTTAAGGGCCAAACCGGCACAGAGCGGCACAGAGCGGCACGACACGACGGTATGAAGCTGCACGCGGCAATTAGCCAGAACGACAGCACCCTGATTCCTCTCTGACATGAGTTAATGGCCTGCAATGACCTACAGATAATGGATGCACTGTGCCTGACAGAAGTATGACACCAGTATTAAACACTCTTAGTGTGTCAGTGAGCGCCGACCTGCTGACACTTACAATCACATCTAACTGTTTGTGTCAAAGTCCGGCTGTGTCCCAAAGGTATAAGTCTCACCAGTACTACATCCATACACACACACACACACACACACACCGCAGCACTGATCTGCATAGTGCCGCATCTTAAACTTTAATGTGTGAAAGTATGAATACACTCACTAGGCACTAACAGGAAATAGATTTACATGCAGGCTGTAATCCCTCATTAATTAAATGCATCAATTTGAAGCAGACAGCGAACTATTGTCCCCCGGGACAGACGGAGGAGTTCGGACATCAGGAGGGAGCGCTGAGCAGAACCGCTGCTGCTCTGCATTGAAAGCAGCCAGTTGAGGTGGATCCAGCATCTAATCAGGACGCCTCTGAGACGTCTCCCCCGGGAAGAGTTCCAGGCACGTCCTACTGGGAGGAGACCACAGGGCAGAACCAGAACACACTGCAGGGTTTTTATGGCCCATCTGGCCTGGGAACGTCTCGGGATCCCCCAGGAGGAGCGGGAGAACCGGGCCAGGGAGTAGAACAACCGGGCCTCGACCCCAACAAGGATAAGTGGTGGAAAATGGATGGATGGAGATTCAGAGACTTATTACCATATCAACTGACATGCAGGCAAAACAGTCAGAAATAAGTCCAAGTGTTCTGGAAAGAAACAGATCTGGACCGAACCAATAGAGTCCACAAGATACAAGAACACAAAGCAGACACGGTTCACACAAGGACACCACAAAGGGTGCAGAATGTTTACAAAGGTGACCACAGTGTAAACAAAGCCGATACAAACACACATCTTCCCCCCCAGCTGTGCAAGTCTCCATAACAACATGTAACCAAGTCGGTGGTGCCGTTGCTAGGCAGCCAACCAGGGCCGCTGCATTGATGGTCCCAATTTAAACTCACTTAATGATCCGTTCCTCTTAAAGTTCCGGTTCTGATTCGCAATCCCCTGCTGTCTGACTTGGTGACGTGAACTTGTGAGCAGGAATTGGCAATCAATAGGAGCCGATCAAGATGAATCAATTATTTACCATATGGATCCCAGTGTGTCGACATGAAACATGGTTAGAATCACAATTTGATATAAATGTTTTGGTTGTGTTTGCTCGTCATTGTGTTCAGGTCAGAGTCTAACACACACACACACACACACACACACACAGTCTGTTAGTAAACAAAGGGGATATGGCTGCTGGGCTGGTTAGGGAAATGTGGAACAGGTGTGTGAACAGAAGCAAGCGGCTGATTGGCTGAGGAGGAGCATGAGACTATGAGGAGAAAATGGAGGGAAACCTGAACAAAGAGACAAAGAAGAACAGGACTGTGACAGAGTGGAGGTTATATTCTAATCCTCTTGAGTCAAGGTGAGGTGTGTGTGTGTGTGTGTGTCTCCCTCCCTCTGTGGTGTCCAACATTCTGAAAATGAATCAAGTTTCATTGCTTCTTCTTCTAACAAATCAATGGAAGTCAATGGGAGTCAATGAGAGACTGAAGCTCGGTGTGAAGCTGTGAGCTGCTCTGATGTGTCCCTCACATATCAATAGGTGTTTGCAGCCCTACATCAACTTTAATGAAGTCTGTCCCTTTCTCTGTTCACACCTTTTAATCGTGTATTGACGTTTGTGGCCGGCCTTGTGTTAGCAGCTTATACAAGCCTTTTCAGAGGGAGTGAATAAAGGGCCGACAACAAAACGCTGGAGCGCCGTCAGAGCCGGACTGAGCTGATAAAAATAAGAAAAATGTAACAGCGTTTTCTTTAGTAAAAAGCTTCAGACGGCGACTGAGGAGAGATTGAAATCGTCTTTGATGTCTTTCTCCCTTGCCTTTTTAACGGCGGCTGTACGTGAACATGGTAAGTGCTTGTGTTTGCGATGGCTGGCGAGCTGAGAGAGGTGCAGGTGCTGCGGCACAATGCAGAACATCTGCATCTCTGCCTCCGTGGAGACGAGCTCGCATTAAAGCCCGCAAAAGCCACAGGAAAGGCGGAGGAGCATCTGTCCCCCGTGTTTAATGCGTGCCAGCACCTCCATTGTGATGCAGATAAGCGTCACCCGGCAGCACCTCAGGTGATTAACCACAGTGTGTTTGTGAAAGACTGTACAAACAAACAGGTGTCCTCCTCTCCCTCTGCAGCTCATTACAGCCACGCTCATTCTGTTTGCCTTTATTTTGCAGCGTCTTTATCTCCTGTACAGTGGCTATACAGTGAGCTGTTTGTGTGTGTGTGTTTGGTGCTGATTGGAGCTCTTTCCAAGCTTCTGACGGGCACAGAGAGAGATGGAGAGACGGCAGCTCCATGTCGTCTCTCTGTGAAATGTGACTCAGGCTGACAGAGCAGCTCGGCTAATGGCAGGTGAGAGAGTGAAGCGCCTGGTAAGAAGGACAAAAGCAGCGCTAATGTCAGCTTTTAACACGGAGCGGGACAAAAGAGAGGCGGTGAAAGTATTGATATGGAAGAGGAGAGGTGTGTGTGTGTGTGTGTGTGTGTGTGTGTGCGCGCGTGTGTGTGTGTGGCACAAATCTCTGCATCAGCAGCTTCTCTCTGGCGACCAATTAGCTCAGACATTTGAAAGAAAAAATTCAAAATCAACTTTTCTGTATTTGCATGTTTTTCATTTGCGTGTGTGTGTGTGTGGCTGGAGCATCTTCCTCTTCCTCTTCCTCATCACACCTGCGAGATAATTGGATAAACTCAATTCAAAGTAAATGCAGGTGGAGACAGACGGTGTAAACGGGCCGTCGCAGAGTAAATTCACTGGAAATACTCATTGGTATGGAATTCCACACTCCTAATGATTAATATGTCGGTTCATGTTCTCATCTATACAGATATTAAACGTGTGTGTGAGCGTTTAGTCACTCCAACTGGAGGGAGACGTCTTTTTGTTTTTCCTCTTATTTCATAAACAGATGGAGAGATTAAGGACGGTTGGTGCACGTTACAGTGTGTGTGTGTGTGTGTGTATGTAAGCTTGGGACAGATGCACATGTCCCCCCTCCCCCCCCCCTCCTCACACACACACACACACACTTAAGCATCTCTGTGGATCAATTATTCCCTCAGAATCTGGATGAATTATTAATGCCCACATTCTGTATTTTACTGATGAGGAAATCATTGGATGGATTTTCTTCAAGCTCCCAATAAATTCCTGGGTTGTTTAAGGTGTCGATAGTTTTCTTGTTTTGCTCGCCGTGTGCCTGAGCTGCAGAGGAGCGCCGATCAGGATCAGTGACATTGTTGCTCCGACCTTGAGCCTGATACTTAACCTGCCTGCGTCGATACATATTCATCCACGGCTCTCACCCACGTAGCAGCAGCAGCAGCAGTCGGTGTGTGTACACAGTTACACAGTGTCAGGTTACATAGCAACAGTATGCATTAACAGCCGCAGACATTCCTGCCATCTCTTCCCTCTGATAGCTGCTGCAGAAAGACGCAGGTTGAATCAGGAGCAAATATTCTGTATTCTAGTGAAATTTCCTACCAGTGGGTTAAACATAAATTATTTAATAGGATTTCTTAAAACGAGCACAAAATCTCCCTGTCCGACCTGAGGAATTTATTTTAAGCTTCACGCAAGCGGCCCAACTTTGAGAAATTCAAGTTAATTCCGTGTCCTTGGATGTGGGTTGTTTTTCTGTTTGGTTTATGGGAGCGACCGTCTGAATCCTCTCCTGCAATCAACAAAGTGTGAACACGAGCGTGAAATCATAAAGTATCTGCACTAATCTGTGATATGAGCTCACAGAAGAAGAAGTAAAATGCTAAATAAAGACAATTTCAGTTTCTAAAGTGCAGGTTTTCGCCCAACAATCACCAATGGAATCATCACTCATGGATCTTTTCTGGAATTTAACCTTGAAAGATGAAGAAAAAAGTGCGATTGCTCTCTTGAAAGGAGCGAGAGGAGTTGTGAGTGGACACGACGCCCCTGAGCGCGACGGAACATCGTGTCAAAACAGAAGACACGAGTCGAACTCACCTCACATCTCTGCACATGAAAGCTGAAGACACTAAGAGGCAACAACACGCAACACGCAGCACGGCGTGTTCAGGGCTGCGATGATCAGTGGGATTCTTGGCATAATCAAAGCCGTGGTGTTTTTCTCATGGAGCACGTGTGGAATATTAATGAGAGCTGCATGTCACGGGGAGGCATAACACCGCGCTGATTGTGCTTTTGTAAGTTTATTGTCCTTGGATGTGAGATAATTAAGATGAAATTACATTAAAATGACATCTTGTTAGTTTCTTAAACGGCTATTTTTACGCAGTGCATGTGGCGGCGGCGGTGTACAGGAGATAAGGGCTGAGAGAATCCTTTAGAAGCACAGCCGCAGCCTGAGGAGGTTTATATTGCCTCCACTTCAAGTTTCATTACAGCTTAATTAAACTTTAAATTTAATTCAGCATCTTTTAGCGGCTGAGTGAGAGTGAAAGAGTCCCCCCCCCCCCCCCCCCCCTCCTTGTGCATATGCTTAGAATTCAGCAGAAAAGTGACTTAAGAGATAAATGATAGCATCGGCGTAATGGGAAGGGTGGCGCCACACTTGCTGATTGACAGCCCGAGTCGAGCGCGCGAGGCCTCGGCGACAGGAAGAGGAACCCGGCAGCGCAGACAGGTGTGTGTGTGTGTTTACAGGCCCAAGAGATCAATAGGCGGCGGTCCCCCCAGGCAAGCGGCGCGGCGCGGCGTCACCCTCGGGGGCATTTCCTGAGCCGGGATGAACGCGAGGTGTTGGACGCTTTTTACCAAATGTGATATTTTTCATTTGTCACATTATATCATGTCACATCAGTGAATATACAAGAAAAGAAATGAGGAGCGGAGCCATGGCGACACATTATTCCATTATCAGCTGGAGTAATGTTTTGCTCAGCCTCTGTGGACCTCGATAACAGCGAGGCAATATCAACACCAGGATATTAGAAAACCCATGTTAAAAGATTTTGCACCTCTTCTTCTTCTTCTTCTTCTTCTTCTTCTGCTGGAGCATCAAAGTGAACCGGCGGCAGCGGCGGCGAAACGCGCAGGGTCGTCCCACGAGGCTCCGCGAGGACGAGTCAGTGTGCATGCATGTTTGAAGTTTAAGGTTTAGTATTAAAGACACTTGTAAAACGGCTCGGTGTCTAAAAGTGTGAGACTTCAGAGGCCGTCAGTTTGGAAACCAGAAGCACATCGGCTCCAGATTCGCATCTTTACGCATTTCAATCTCACGCTCAACATTCCATGGCGACATCTGGCGAGTCGCTCCAAACGAGTGATAGTTTAGGAAAAGTCTGAAAACGGAGGAAGGATTGATGGACATCCCAGCATGTGTGTGTGTGTAGGAGATCTCCAGCGATGTGCACTCGGTCAACAATCGGCTAACACACTTTTGATTGTCCGTAGCAGCGTGTTGGCAGCAGTCTGCCTCTTTAGCCTGTTTGCTATATGACCCACATGATGACTGCAGCTATATGAACATATGCCACTTCTGTTGTTGCTGTTCTCATTATATTAAGCACACTAAAGTTCCACCGTTTTGGTTTTTGTCGCCGCTGCCTCCAGATTTTCCTGGCCCAGCGTGAGAGTGACTGAATGTTCTCTCTCTCTCTCTCTCCTACAAACACACATCTACATGAAACACAGAGCGAGTCAGGTGCAGCACTCAACTCTCCAAAGTTTGTCACACAAACAGTTTGTGCTTAATGTAACAAAAGTGAAACTAAAGTACTTAGTTAAGTTAAAGAACTCACCAATAATTACAAATGTTAATTACAAATGTTTTTAATTAAAAGTTATTCATTAAATGCAAAGTCAAAGTTATTTAAATAGAAGTAGTATACAGTAAAGAGGAAGCTTGTGGTGCTCTTAATACAGAGTTATAAATAAACGTGTATGTTGTCATGGCTACAGTTGGCTACTGTTGGCTACGTGTTGCAATAACTTCCAGCAGTTACTTTCAGTTCCCCAATGTTTTTTTTCGTTATTTTTCTTTCGCTGACCTTAAACGCACCCCGACGTGTCCGTGAAGTAAGCACCACACGAACCAAAGCGGCGCCGTAAAGAGACGAAACGTGTGCGTGTGTGTGTGTGTGTGTGTGTGTGTGCGTGTGTGTGTGTGTGTGTGTGTGTCGGCGCGGCCCGAGCTGCGCCGCCGGCAGGAAGTCTCCGAGACCAGCCGACAGCTTCCAATCACCCTGAAAAAGCATCGATACTTACGCGTCAAAGGAGCCGGATCAATTTCCCTTTCGAGTGAAATTAAAAGCATTAGAAGCAAAACACTTTAAACTCAAACACTGATCACAAATCGATGTTATTGCTCCTAAAGCAGCGCAGCCTGGCCCACAACAGAGCCGATCAGTAATCATTAGGACCTGGAATGATTTACAACGAGCCACAAAAACACATTTACTGGAAACCAAATGTATCAATTTATAATGAAGCGGATGTTTTTCGCTGAAGAGGTTAAAAGTGTCAAAATAAGAGAAAATATAAAATCTTAATTAATGTCAAATGTCTGTAAAAGTAAACTGTTTTTAATAAAAATGTAAACAAGTCCAAGCAGACAGACGGACAGAGGGACAGAGATGCAGATGGAGAGAAATCACCAACATATGACTTAAAAATGTAAAAAAGGCAGAATGTCCCTGAGCCTGGGCGCCATGTTTCCACAGTGTTAGTGTTAGCGGGCTGTAGTGCTTCCTGCTGCGTCCTTATGGCCACAAAACCGCGACTCAAACTTGGTCCAGCGTTTGGTAAAGACCCAGATTTACCAGCTGCTCTCTGCTTTATCTGACAACTAAATAATGGCTCTGGCTCCTGCTGTATTTACAGGGTAATGAATGGTTTCTGCTTCAGCTTTTGCACGCTCCACACACACACACACATAGAAAAACAGCCACACACTCAGGACTCACACATACACACACAC
>NW_027466837.1:767500-842500 GCF_046128005.1 Genypterus blacodes
GCCGCCACGAGAACGCAAAAAGAATCAGAAAGTTGTCCGGCGAATTGCTCAAAGGTGAGACAGACAGACGGGGACAAAAGCTTTGAAAGGCATATTGTAGCAGCGCTGCTCCTGAGAAAGGTTATCTCCCCCTCGCTGTCCTTGAGTGTTTAAAGCCAGTCAGCAGACATTTTGCAAAAGCCAAGTTCATTTACGTACGAGGAGAAATATATGTGAAAGGCTATCTTTGTGTAATTAGGATTAGAGTCATGTTCAGTGTGTGTGTGTGTGTGTACGTGTGTGTGTGTGTGGCTCTCGGGCCCTCTCGATACGAGCGGACGAGTCTTCAGGCTCTGAGCCGGGCGAGAAGGGGCTTGCCCGTCACTCCCCTAGCCCTCCTAGCGGTGGAGACGATGACACTCGTCGTGCCCCTGCCAAAGCCTCACTCCCGCACCACGTAATAACACCCAATTATAACCCGAGCTAATTGGAACGGGCGCTTTGTTGGGTGCTTTCTACCTTTTCTCCTTTCGGTTATTTCAGAAAGCTGACAGCAACACAACTCATGGAAAGATCGATGGCGGATTACGAGGCTCATGGAGCTGCATAGAGACGAGGGCTCAGACTGATGCTGCAGCTCTCATTAAAACCCGGCCTGATCTCAGCCAAACCCTGGGAAAGGAGGTGGAGGTGGCGGGGGGAGATGAGGAAGAGCAGAGGAAGAGAGAGAGAAACAGCGGAGGGGGTGGGGGACCTTAGTGTCCCCCTTGGACATGGCCTCTGCTGGACTCTTATAAACGGGCATTGTTCCCGCTGAAGCACACAGCGCCTGTTTACAGTTTCCCATAAAGGAGCGCTTTATTCCTGCTCAGGGATGCATTGTGACAAGATCATTTGAATAGCCGCGGCCTTACCAGAAAGACATAAACATTTACGGGCAGTTGACATGGAGAATAAAGAATGAGCCTCAGCAAGGATGCAGCCTGACTCCCGATGACACAGCTAACGCTCTGTCTCCTCCCAGCACAGAGCGCCGTCCACGAGGACAGAGCGAGGGAGCGAGGGAGGCAGGGGGAAAATGCAAACAAGTAAATAAAGGAGAAAGAGAGAGAAAAGGAGAGGGAGAGAGGGAGAGAGGGGGGTGATGCAGGCCTTTGATGTCCCCTTTGAGTCGTTCCACAATGAAATGGCGGTGTCTTGTTTTTATGTTTTATCACAGGAGGCGACCGGCGGATCAGACCCTCGGGAGCAGCCAGACATGAGGCGGAATTCGATTAGACAGTAATCTGAGATGGACAGGCGACGGTGCAGCCGGTGTCAGCCAAGCCCAGGGATTCCATAAGCAAACCATCGCGGCCGCCGCTTTCCATTACGTGCCATTCGCCGCGGTGGCCGATTGTGTATTTGTAATCCACACTCACGGTGCTTAACCCGCTAAGCTCGCCAGGAGCCAGTTCCCGGTTTCGGCCTTTTTTTGTTTGATGGGTCTTAAATATATATGATCACTATAAACTGGACAAAGCCGACAGACGGTGAAGGCGATTTCCAGACCAGAGCTCAGATCGTCCACTGAGTGGGGCTGCAGCACAGAGAACATGGAAGTGGGATTAGCTACTGTCCTTACCCAGAGTATGTCCCCCCCCCCTTTATGTTTACGTTGAATTTTCAGTCTCAGTTTTTGCCTCTTAAATCAATTTATTATCAGCAATCTTCACTGTAAATATTCCAGATTTATTGATTGGACACTTTTGCATCTTTCATCTGAAACAGGATGAATTTGCGATGCGTGATCGCCCTCAGTGCGCTCGCTAGCTCGCTCGGTGCTACACTGTATGTGACGCGATGCTGACCGCTGTTGAACAAGAAATGGGCGGACAGAGTCGGAGTGTGTGGCTCGTCCTCCTGGGCGTGAGCGGCTAAGCGAGTTTGGAGGTTTTCAATCCTCTGGAGAGAACAGAGCAACGATATCAGGTCATTAATAACTAACAGCTCACCTGCAGCCTCCTGCTCTGCCCAGAGTGCCGACGCTTCGGCCACAGACGACTCTGGGAAACTGCTCACATTGTGTTACATTTTCACACCCACACACAATCTCTCTCTCTCTCTCATTCTATCTCTCTTCTCTCACACACTCTCATTCTCTCTCTGTCAGTCTCTCTCTCTCTCCCTCTTCCTACCTCTCTCTCTCGTTTTCTCGTTCTCTCTCTCTCTCTCTCTGTTTCTGAGCCCTTGTTCCCGCCTCCCTCCCCCCTCCTGTCCCCCCTTCCCCGGCTCACTTGGCATTCTGTTCATTTTCCAAGATGTTTCCAGAGTAACCAATGATTAACAATTACGCCAGTGCATCTAATTAATGCTGGCTAATTATGAGGTTGAGATGCTGACAGGGAGAGTGTGTGTGTATGTGTGTGTGTGTGTGTGTGTGTGTGGGGGGGGGGGGGGGGGGGGGGGGGTCGCAGCATCGCAGATAATCAGGAGAGAAAGACTGTGGAAGCAAAGAGGGGGAGAGAGAGAGAGAGAGAAGATTGGGAAATGAGTGCTTTAATTGGCGTGCTTAGCTTTTGTCTCCTGACCCCGAGCTCATTACGTAAAAATATGAATAACTTGCGCATAAAATTATAGGTGCTAGACTTTTCTTCACTCACATCTCATTTGTTGCCCATATTGAAAAAAATTAGGCTTGTTTTTTAACTCTCGTTTAGATGAGTATTATGTTCCCTGAACCACGTGTGTGTGTGTGTGTGTGTCTGCGTGTGTGTGACTGTAATTGTGTCCATAAAATACACAGATTTGAAACCAAATTGTTTTTCATTTGTCAGCAGCTGCGAAAGTAAAGTGCAACGGAAATGGCAAACACACACACACACACACACACACACACCCCATCCCCCCCAACACACACACACAGAATATATAAACACAATAATGTATACAAACGACACAAGCTAATAGTTTCCTGGTCTTTATTTGGTCTGTTTCTGGTCCCATCCTCTTCGTGGTCGTGGGCCCGGGCCCATTCCCCGACTCAACCTCATACTTCATCAGCAAAATAGCCCAGAAAAACGACCTCTCTCCACCGCTGGTAATGAGGCTGCGTGGAGCTTCATTAGCATAGTCGCTGTCTGCAGCCCCACGCTTCGTCCTGAGCTTTATGTTCAATGACGGTTTTATTCCTACAACCATTCGGTGAGGGCTCCATAATAACGTCTAAGGAAGAAAACAAGCCATATATTACAGCAGCATGATTTTGCCTCTCCTATTCAAATGAGCACATCTAAGCGAGCAAAGGCAGAAGAAAAAGGGTTTGGGGAATTACCCAGAGAATAGTAATTACATTCAGAGGAGTCTGTGATTTAAGAGTGTGTATCTCAAATTGTTTGTTGTTTTTGTCTCGGCGCGGCGTGTCGGGCCGGGTTAGGGCGGCGTGCGGCTCCCGGGCGCTGACGCGGCTCCTCCACCTGTTGTCTTAAAGTGCATTAAAGCGAATGATTGACAAAGGCTTTAAACCACACGGAGGCTGCAGCTAATTACTGCAGCCTCGTCCTGCAGATACGCAGCTATCTGCCGCCTAGCACGTCACGCTGCAGCCAGGCATTTCTGATTAACAACATCTTCTATTGAACTAAGTTTAGTTTAGACCTTTACTATCCTTTTCCTTTCACATCAAATCTGGGGAGAAAAATCACCTTCTTCCAGATCTGTGCCCATAAATGCTGCGTCAAAATGATTAAAATGCTGACTCAGCGTCCTGCTTGATGCCCGTCTGATATCTGTGTGTCCCTTCAAGGAGTTTCATTTATTATTTTTCAATATTTGTTTGATTTCCAGCTAAATTCTGCCACAAAGCAACAGATGGGTTTTGATTAAATCTTGAGCATGGTGTCCAGTGGAGGCAGATTGATCAGATTCCGAGGCCGATCTGGAGCAGCAGAATAATGATACACAAGCTTTCTTTAACATTTGATGCAAGATGGTTAATTTGTCAACATTTCCGTCTGTTTTCTGCAAACACACAAATCTTAATGGGGAGAGCAGATGATATTCAGGCCTATGTGGTCTTGGCTGAGGTATGCACGCTCTCAATGTGCAGTAGTTTGTATTGTGACATTACAAGTTGAATTTAAAGCATTTAGTTTGATCTGGAAGATCTACAGCAACATCTGGATCTCTGCTTCACTCCACCTGTGAGAGTTCATCATCTGTGTTTACTCAGTTACCAGAGAGCAGCACTCTGTAAGGTCGGTGTGTGTGTGTGTGTGTGTGGGTGGGAATGGATCTATTTACGGGCTCGAGGTTTAGATTCCATCAGCAGGAGGCGTTACAGACATGTGCTGTTTGGATTCCTGTCAGAATGGAATGAAGATTTCAGCAAATTCTCCATCTAAGTTTGTTTGTTTTGTTTTTAAACTGTAGCTTTGAGATGGATGTCTTAGTTTTGCAAAAATGAGCCAAATAAAAGTCATATCTTCCAATGTTAAAGTAGGTGACAAAAACTTTTGTTATCCTGATCAGATTCTGCCTCAAAATCTAATCAACACTTCCTCGCCCCCGAGTCACACCTATCGACAAAATTTAATTAGAACCTGTCTGTTTCTTCTCTTCAGCTCTCCTGCAGATGCTGGAGCAGAGGTAAGAGCACAAGGGGGGGCGGAAACATGTAGAGGGCGCCGCCGTGTTTGCGTTTAGCAGCGTCAAAGCGGCTATTTGTGTTGATGGAGCTCCCGGGTCGGTTTGCTTTTCCGCCGGGCAGAGCGAGGCGGATTCCCATCTGTCCCGCTGCTCCTCTGCCTGCGTGTCAAGGTGGAAGACGGAGAACATAAAGAGTCGATCGATGGCGCTACATTTTTATTCCTCAAGTTGCATCTTAATCAATATTCAACATCAGTCATCCTCACCTCCATCACTTAGCGATGTCATTAGCCGCCGGCTCAGTTCTAACCTTGTTAACATCAGATGAATATGTGCGAAAGAAAACGGGTTTCTGGGAACATTTGATGACCCTGTTTGAAAAACACACAAATCCAAGGATTGTGTGCACTTTTTAAAAGTCCATTAATTTCTGAACTCTGAATGGTACCGATTTAAATATGTATAGAAACTCGTATTAAACTCTCCCTTTTCAGAAGTGACATTTTTGTTAACCACAGCGGGAGAATAATTTCTTTTTGAGCAGTGAAAAGCTGAACTTTGGGCATTCAGTTGCAGGCTTCAGACGGAACTAAATGTCCAATTAATTGCTTTTCCACTGTGTAGGGGCGTCTGCAAATACGTATTCTAAAGAAGACAGAGCAACCTAAAGAAAAAGCATCAGCTGTGTTTGGCTTTCAGACGCGTGTGGCAGAAACCTTTGGGTGCAGATTCAGCTGTCAGAGCACAATGGAGCTTCTTCACGCTAGCTCGCCACGTAGCACCAGTTATACCCGTCTAAATCACTGCAGAGGCTCAGAACTAAACTCTTAATCTTAAAACGGAAGAAAGAGAAAGTGTGTGTGTGAAGAGAAATAGAAACTCTCAAGTGATGATCTGCGACGATCACATGAACCTGCTGAGGCTCATTATCGCGACAAGGTTACGTGAAGCACAACAGTCTTGAAACTGTTCAAAGAAACACTCACTTTTTATTCCCACATCTGTTTTTTCTATCCGTTTCTGCTAAACTTTGCATAGTTTGGCAGTTTTTCTTGACAGCTAACTAGCTTGTGGCTATACAGGGATTAGCTTTCGTAAAAGTGTTTTGCATTGCAGCTGTTAATTCCTGTTCAGTGTCAAGAAGAAGGAGAAGTTTGTTTGGATCAGGGCTGATGCTGCGTTTGACTGAGCTGAAGTTCAAACGACTCAATTCAGGCTGGAAAGCAGCTAAGCTAGCTCACTCACCTGTCGCTATGCTAACCGCCCCGTTAGCTTCAGACCCAATGTTAGGATCATGGTTTCCTCTGTTTAATGTTTATGATTTCAGGCCCCACATCAGTACGAGTGTCTTCTCCACCAAATAAGCGATCTAGGTGTTAAATCCCACAGATGAAGCTCGAGTGCAGAAGACGAAACGAGGCAATCCACCCACCCACTTACAGACCCTTTGGACCCTGGAGGTTCTGGCCCATTTCCTCAGCCTTCTTCTCCTGACCACAGACATTGCTGGTGTTCAAGGTGAAAGCTGTGATTTAGATGTAAAGAAAATGGGGCCTCCTCACCGCTACTAACGCTGGATTGGAACCTGCTATCGAGTCCAAACGGGTCGACAGGTCTTTAAGTGTGTAGGGACTAAAAGGAGACAACGGCTGAATCCAGTTTGTTGATGTTTTATGGCCTCAGGGTGAGTTTAGGTCGTTTTTCACACAGCTAGGTACAAAATAAAAGCTGTAAGTAAAAATAAAAGCTACAGTAGGTTAGAAATTGTAGTACTTGCTATGAAGCCTCATCACATCCTGATAGGAAGCCATGAATCGATCGCTGTGAGACAGATAGAATGTCTCTGTAGCGCCTCCTGCTGATGGTATCTGATCAGGGAAAACCCTCTGAGCCAAATAAGTACCATCATTTACCACCAGGGGAAGTCAACCTCACCTGTCAATCATGTTTCCTGGCCCCAGATAGGAGGAGGAGGGAGGCGATCACAGTGTCTGTATGTGTGTGTGTGTAAACATAAGTGTGTGTGTTTGGCGGTCGGTGGCCCTTCTTTTGTTAAACTCCTCTCGCTGTGACGTAAGGAAGAGAAACCTGGACAGATGAAAAATCTCTCTAATATCGTCGCTCCTCAGCAGCATTACATCACCGCCGCTGTGGCAACTCCGCTTCCTCCGAGACGCACATTTGTCCCCTCAGCAATAAGCACCGGCGGCCGGCGCTATCATGTCGCTACAGTGCGCCGCATTTATTGTGCATGAAGTAATGGGCACATCCAGCGTAGTAAACATTAGAGGTGCATAGCTCAGTGAATAGTTATGAAAGTCAATAGGGCTGCAATAACATAAATCAATGCAGGACAACAGCCTAAAGCTTACGCAATGTTCTACTAAATTAGGCATGTAACAATTACAGCGCCGCCATTTTTTCACTGGCGTGTGACCTTTGATTAAGATTCTGTCAGGACGGGGCACGGAATTTCATGCATGGCCACTGCGATTACTGTAGGTGGCGTTAGGCTTAAAATTTATGAGCCAGATGCGTGTGTGTGTGTGTGTTTGTGTGTGTGTGTGTGTGTGTGTGTGTAGTGTAATTCTGTGGGCACATGCATACATTTATGAGGTAGATTTTGAGAGTTTGTGTAACGGAGAGGGAGGGCCGGGCTGAGGGAAGGGAGGGAGGGAGGGAGGCGTGGGGGTCTGAAGGGGAGGATTAGTGTTGTGTTACCTGATATCATGAAGATGAGGCCCACACAGATCATTTCATGGCTATTTGCTGTTTACAGTCTCTGTTCTGACTTAAAGTGCAATGCAAATTGCAGACATAGCTCATATTCTCCTGGAATTGCAGCCTGGGGGAGGCTTCTATTCTCTCCCCCAAGCCTTAAATAACGTGCCATCCGAAATGCTTCATGTAGTGACCCCCCCACACACGCACACACACGCACACACACACACCTGCCCCCCCTCCCCGCCTCACGTTCAAGGCTGCATGCTGAATATTTTAATATGCTGTAAGATCTTAAACCTTTTTACAGCGCTCTCCTCTCACATTTTATTCCCCAGCTTAGGCTAAACAGAAGTGTATCAAAACAAAGGAATCGTCTTTAATCCCTCTGCTTGACGTTTACAAGGGTCGTTATGATTACTTTTGGAGACCTTATGCAGAATGATGAGCTAGGTGAAGCACCTACTGGGGGAACCCTGGGTAATTGACCTTGCTGTCTTGAGCCTAGTCAGCAAGCAATAAAGAACAGTTAAATGTTAAGGCAGGAACTAAAGTGCTTGAAGGGCTTCACGTTCTCTGCATTAAGGAAATGATGGCCCAACTTACTTCATATTCTGTGTGAAACCAAGGTCGCCATTTTTTGCTCTTTAATGGGCGGGAGAGCCAGAAAAACTTTGATTTGATCAAGTGTGCATGCCTGTGGATGATGTGTGTGTGGTAGAGACACAAGGGTGTGTGTGTGTGCATGTGTGTGTGCATGTGTGCGCTGGTGTGTGCATATCTAAGTATCAGGGAGGTTTTTTTTTTTCCCGTGCCAGGGAGAAAATGAATATTGGAATGATTAGCGGTTGATTAACGATCCGGTTTAACAGGTATATGAGGATCCTGATTAACAATGCAGATATATCAGCTCAGTGATTAAAAGTCAAATTAGAAATGCCAAATGACAAGACGCCTGAGTGATTTAAGATCTTCTCTTTTGGCGTGGAGGTGTCTGGTTTGTGTCACGTGACGTAATGAAGCTTCATTAAAGGAACGCAGCTATTCTAAGTAAACCCAGAAACACTTTTAGAAAGATAATTCCTGTCTGTGTTTGTAATGCTCTCATTTATTCGCCTGCTTGTGAAAAACAAGTGGATATAAAAGAGAATAACGGGAAGGCAGCCAGTGTGTTTAACCAGAGATTTCCGCGCCGCTCGTGGATTCATTTAGATTCCAAATGCAAAATGTTTCTAATGGAGCAATTTCAGCTCTTAGCATCCAGCTGTCACTACTCCTCTCCGCGTCTCGTTGGCCAGCCGTGACAGAAACAGAGAATGTGATTGGCCTAATTGAGATGACATTTCCCCGTCTCCATGGAGAAGGTCACCCCGATGTCAGCGCCAGTCTGTGCTGATGTCACAGCCTCTCTCCGTCTCTGCCGCTTTACAGACAGACGCCTTCATTTGAAGCGATTAAAATCACGTCGGTCTGCACTCCTACGTCCTTCTGTGATTATCAGCTATTAAAGCTCGACGCCACCCAGACGGCGTCCGCCACGGGGGCAGCTGGCAGGCGGCTTTAACAGGACGCACTATAGGTTACACCTGCGAGCGTTAATGTGGTCAGTGACCGTGGAGCGAGAGGCAGCGACACTGAGACCTCCCGGGGGAGCGGAAACACGCGGAAACCTGCGCTGACACCGCCGCTGTGGAGTGTTTGCCTTTATGCTTGTAGTATTCCCACCGGGATGAACACAGGGAATGAGGCTGGAGCGGAGAGTTTACACACCAGGCTCAACCTTTATGGTGTAAACTCAAAAACCTACACATGCATTTTAAAGCAGTAAAGTCCAGAATTGTGGTTCACTATCATAGATTTGAGCTCATAGTTTGGCATGTGTCTGTTTCTTCCGCGCCAGTAAACAACAAACATCATCATCACTGTGGACTTTATAGGATTGGCCTTCATAAAGTAAAACTCTTGAAGCACGGTGATCTTAAGAAGTACTAAAGTTCTTTAAAGTCTGTTTAGACCAATAGAAGCAATGAATCTTTAATCTTACACAGTTTGTTCTTCTGATGCTCTGTTGTGTATGAAAACACATTGATGAGCTTTATACCCTCAGATGATCTATATGCGGAGAAAAGATACAAGAAGGAGAATAAGATGAAAACAACAAAAAAGAAATGTTAAAAATATGCACACTTGCATTAAAGGGCAGTATTAATGAGTACAGTAGTTGTTGAAGTGTTTCCTATAGTATCTCTCACTTGTATCACTGTTGAGCACACTGAGTGTCAACAGGCAGATTTAGGTCCCGTCTCCTTAAGACACCCCGCTCCCTCGGTCCGTTCTGATTGGTCAGCTGTTTCAGGCCTGAGCCGCTAACGTCCACAAACACAAGTACATTAAAGTGTCACAGGTCGACATCAGCCTGACTTAGTGCTTATATTACACTATTAAAGGAAAATAATGTCCCCCTTAAAACGCCGGTGAACTGTGATTTAAGATTATTTGTGCTTTAATTCCCCTCATTTGTAGTAGGAATGTCTTCAAACATGACGCCAAATGTTAGCCAGTGGAGTTCTGGCTTGTTTACAGGCTTGTAAGGAATCTACCGAGTTGGTTGAAGGACTCAGATCCTGTAGATGCAGACGGATCACATGAACATTGAGTGTGAGAGTGGATTCTGGAATGTTCTTCATTGTAGCGCAGTGATCTGACAGATTGACTCGTTTCAATTTCATTTCTAGAAACTTCCGCTGGCTGAGACTTTCACTAAAATGATTTGTTAGAAAATCTTGAGATTATGAAGCCAATTTTTTTAAATTGGTATTCCAATAACGAATGTATGGGATTTTAATTTGCGGAGCGTGTAATCCATTTCTCCGACATGTCTCCATTTCATAACAGCTGGAAAACGTCGTCTAATAATCTATTGAGTACGGAGCTTTATGTGAATGTAATCACTTTCTCCTCTTTCTTTTTGGATCCGGTCTAATCAGATTGAATTATTTTCTGAAAAACAAGATCTTGAGTGGTTGAGACGTTGAAATCCTGTTTGGCAAACGATTGACAGCAGAAGGTTCCTGCGTAATGACTCGCTATTTATTCTCTGCAGTTTTCTGACACGTTTCCTCTCATTGATGCTCTTGGTTGTGATCAAAAGTAAACTTTGTTGTAAATTCTGTCTCTCCACAAAATTTAATTATGTGGAAAAATAATTATTTCATCCCAATCATTGTTTGTTTTGTCCAATTAAACTGATTCTCTACCTTTCATTTTGTCTTTCCTCTGTCTTTCTGTCTCTCTCACACACACACACACACACACACACACACACACACACACACACACTCGCCCCTAACACACCGTGCTTCTTCATTCATTATTTCACAAGCAAAGCAGGCTGCAGCCCAGAGAATCATCAACTTGTGTCATGTGAGGAACATGTCAGCGTAATTTGTGCAAAGAGAAAATTACAGCGATGCATTCAGGTGTCCCCTCATCCATGCGTGCAAGAGAGCGTCTGGGGGCTGAGGGGGAGGCAAAGTAGATGTGGCAGGCTTAGATTAAATGCCAGAGACGGGGCGTTTCTCACACACGCTGCAGCCTCCTGGACAGCAGCCTAATTAGGCACTTCCATGCTCTGCCATCAGCCCTTCCAAGAAAATGCTTCCTCCAAAAACACATTTGTTAATGTGACAAAATGTAACACACTTCTATGCTGCTGTTGTGCAGAGGAGAAACGACTCTGTGCCACCGAACATGATGCAATCAACTCTCTGAGATCTATCCTTTACTGATTGATTTTACCATTTGACCAAAGCTGTTGAATAGAGGCGTCATCGTATGATTCTCTTCTTATTCTCTAACATCTTAAACGATCAATCCGTGGCTCCACATGGGATGAAATACTTTTTTGCTATCAGCCTCTGCGCCTCTGTATGGATGTGTGTGTCTGCAGCACCACCAGAAGGTCAGGGGCATCGCTCAGATACAAAACAAAACGGAGATACGATCTTGCACGCAGATCATGTTGGCGTTGGATGTGATCGTGTCAAGTATAGCGCAAAATTGCCGCCTTTATATCGGCAGTGATATCTGCTGCTATGCCTCCACGCAGACATGCTGGACAGGAAATAAATCTGATTATGGAAGGCGTGGGGTAATGTTCAATAATAAAAAGCATTATTTGCCAAGATCAGCGCGTGTCGCCGTAGTGATAAAGTAGAATGAATGGAAAGTGCTAGAGGCATGCAGTAAATTTTGATGTGTTGTGATATTGAACACATTGTGACAACATACTGCTTGCCAGGGCTGTAAAACATCTTTCCAACAGGCTGTGAACATCCAGTGCTTACATTCTTACAGACCATGACTGCCATACATCACGCTTGGCCACGGCAAGCACAGGGTAAGCGTGTGAGGGATTACATGGCAAGAGGCAAAATAGGACAGCAGTACATATTCATCAGAGGTTGGGGGTTTTGTTTGGTGTGTGTGTGTGTGTGTGTGTATGAGTGTGTGGGGGGGATTTTGTGCAAATTTGTGGTATGTGGCTTACAATATGCAGCATGTGTGGCAGGGAGACAGGAAGGAGGAGAGACACCCAATCTTGGACGGGAGGTTCATTATGTGGTCGGTAATCAAACTGCTGACTCATCTTTTTCAAGTTAGGCGTCTCCTCCATTGCTTGTTTTTTACGTATTATTGCCATTCTTCGATTTCTGGTCGCAGAGTCATTTATCACATCATAGTAAGACAACTGTAATCAGAAATCCTCACCAGAAAGAGCAGAAATAAAGCACAAGGGCGAGAAAAGGCTCGGCGTGAGATAAGATCTGTCAGGAGGCAGAGTTGGCAGAGATGAGTTCTAAAGGAGGGATTTGAAAGCGGGGAAGGAGGAGCAGACGGTTGGTTCCAAGGGAAATAAATCTTAAATCTGAACCCTCTGGTTGCATTTCAAATATTAGATTTCAGAGCTTGGTAAATTTCACCCTTAACTGCTTTTAAACTCCATATTTAGTCACAGTATTTTGTTCTGTCAGTCTGCATTTGGGCTCTTTAAGAGTGCTAAGATGAATCTCTGATGGGATCTTTTTGGTGCAGCACTTCAATTGCATCTAATTTGATTTCCTTTAATGCTATTTCCCTTTTTTTTGTTGCTTGCAGCCTTTGGAAATCCGGCTTCTGTCTCCACTGAGCTCAGCCCTCTGTCTGTCAGGGCGGAGGGGTAGGGGGGGCTGGTCTGGTCACGGGGTCCTGACGTGGCTCGGGTCAGTCTGACGTCTATCACCTGACGGCTCAACCTCCTGTGGCTCTGCACTGTGAGCAGCGCCGGCCTCAAAGCTCCACAGTTGGGAGGCTGGGGGTATTTAAGAATGTTATCTCTAATGCACAGATGTCTTAAAGGTCCCGGTGGAATAGGCCTGCAATTTTCCCTCCTAATTAAAAATTAATTAAATCGGTTGTGGCTCTAGCCAGGCATAAAGCCGAAGGCCGAGCAACCGCCGCTGGAAACACAATCATTTATTCAACTCAATTACAGAAAGCCCCAGCAGGTCTCTCAGTCACCTGTCACACAGGTGGAGCTTTACACAGCAAACAGCCACTGACCACAACTGTCCTCACATGAATCTCAGCCCGCCTGACCTAACTTTCCATCTCACCCCCAGCTGCTGCTTGTCATGCTGCACACACAACGCTTCCTGTCCTGGGATTAATATATATGTACTTATAGAGGTATCCTTTGTCACCTGTTTTCCCTAGCTTGTCCCCTGGGGCTGATTTGGGATGATTGATCAGCGATTCCGACGTGGGATCAATAAGGGTTTCACCTCTCGCTTGGCGAGCGCGAGGGGCTCAGTGACCGCCCGCTATGCTGTCCAATTATTCAGTAATGGAATACTGGACCCTGCCCAAGACTATTAACACGCCGGACACTGGGGATCACTTGGAGTACAACTAATTGGTTATATTGTTAACAGTGACAACAATGCAAACCACGGACGCTCCATTCTTATTCCTTTAGCTCTAACAGTGCAAATAAAGCACTTCTCAATTAGAGCTCCATGTTACACTTACACAGAGGCTTTATATTATTATTATTATTCTCTATCTATTGTGTGGAGGCAGTCGCTTCGACCTTTGCACTTCTTCCATAGTTAATTACTGGAAGTGTTGACAGCTAAGCAATTGAAGCTTTACAATGAGCTCATGCTAATTTACTCCATCTGAACGGGAGCCAAATGCCAAAAATGCAAATGAATCCCAGTTAACATTAACATTCATTAATTAATATAGTCCCCCCCTCTCTGATCACAGAGGATTCACTTTAGGTTTAATCTTTCATCATGACAAAATCAATGGTAACCTCAGTTGCCTTTAGCGAGCGTGCAGAAGTCATTTGCAGCGGAAACAGAGAACGCCGGAGCTCAAAGCATCGACGTGCTCTCATTTAAAAGGCAGGCTAAAGATCTCACACCTTCACATGTTCTTTTTCATACCGTTTTTGTTCTCGCTTTAATGTTTACATCCCTGTGGGAGTGAAGAAATGGAGATTAAGTGAATTTGCGACGGCCTGGTGTGAACGGAGAATGACTGGAGACACAAACGCCTGCAGACACAGACGGGTGCAGACACAGACTGGTGCAACATGTCTGCAGCTCACATGAAGGCTGGCACGTTAGCATCTTAAGACGCAAAGCCTGGTTGGGGCGTTTCACTGCTCATTGGGTTTGCTTGATTATTAATTAGCCAGAAGTGAAATTGTGTTTTTTTATACGTAGATTTGTATGTCTGAATTAGTTCTGCTACATCGGGGCTCAGTGAGATGTCAGTAATCACGGCTCTAAGTGTGATGTGCGCTGCCCTTTCTCATTATGGGCAAATCACATTATGCTGTTCTGGTGATTAACACTGTTTACATCTCTCCCTTTGCTTTCTGGAGATAATCTCAGACCCTATAACCTCACAGCACCTTCCACCTCGCTTCACGCTACAGCCCAGTTTATCCTGCGTGGCCTAAAGGCATCGCAAACCTCCAACAGATTCTGTAATGCTGTAATGCAACATGTTTGGGCTTTGGAGAATACAAGCGCCGCTCCGCCGGGTATGTCAGCGTTTGGATGTTTCGTGCGTATAGCGACGCAGAGCTGCAGACGACGCGCGCGGTCTGCAGACAGACGCCGCTGTGTGATGTCGGTGCCTGCAGTGAGGCTTTGGTCGCCGCCAAAGAAGTCTCTGGGGTTCAGGGACCTCTGGTGCTCGGTGCTCTACTACGGCACTCGGCTACATAGTGTAGCATCAAAAGCACAACACTCTGACAGAATCTGCTAGTGTGCTGCAACTTACGTGTGTGTCTATCTGTCTATCTATCTATCTTCCTTCTTGTATTGTTATGCACTTCTGTTGTGTGCAATGACAAAAGTATTCAGTCTGATCTAATCCATCACGTATGCGTCTGTTACATGTTGCCTTCATTCATGGCTTGAGAGCACACATACACACACACACACACACACACACACACACACACACACACACTCTCTTCATATGTTCTGTTCCGATGCTGCAGCAGTCGGCCCAAACTTGGAGCGGCGTGTCACAGTAACCTGACATTGTCACTGGACGCCCCCTCCTCCTGCGCGTGTGTGTGTGTGTGTGTTGAGACGAACAGCGCGGTTGAAACACATTTTAATTAAATGCACTCTCTTTTCAGGGGAACACGGTGTATTGTGGATTATTATAACCTCCCATAATAGGATTTGTGCTATCTATATTACAATTTCAGTCTGTTTGTGCCGTTCCCTTTCTAGCAATGACCATTAACAGACTCATAATGGGGATTCTCTATTTTTCCCCACATTTCATAAATAGCAAATGCGCTCCATCTGTCATATTTGGGATTAGAGGTTTTAAAATGTCCTACCTGCATTCTGTTCAGTATTAGTATGAGGAGTCTTTGTGCAGCACCTTTCCTGTTTCCATAAAGAGGATTAAGAATGTTTTCTTTGTGCTGTTGTTGTCCTTTCATGGTGCAAAACTAAAAATGTGGGCCCCAACCTTTCTATCCTACAGAAAACGTGACTTTTAAGGCAAAGAAAGATAATATGGTGACAATCCTCCAAATGTCCTCATCGTTCTGTCAGCGGTGTCTGAGTCCGTCCGTGCCGTGTCCCGCCTGATGGACAGACTAATGGATGGCCGATACTGTTCTCCTCTCGGGCCAAACAGTGTGTAGCTTTGTGAATAGCAGCGCGCAGTGGTTGGATGTAATATCACTCCGTGTCTTTCACCATCAGACCACCGGAGACTGAAATATGATGAATAGAGGCCCAGAAGACGCAAATAGCATGTGGCTGTGCTGTTTATAGGGACGCAGGACCTTCAGTGTGATAGCTAAGACGCAAACAGACAGATGATTACACAGCTCAGTCGCAACATTCTACTTAGCAATGACGGCTGAAAGGCACTGGGACGAGGACTCTGGGCTCCTCCATACGTCCACACACTCTCGGGAGCCGGGAGATGACCAACAAACTTGAACTTGACCGTCATGGCAACTAGGGTTTTTGCTCCTAGCTAGCTTAAACTAGCACTTTCGACTCAAACTAGCGTGCCGTCTTGTTTTTACCCAACAAGACAACATTTGGAAAGTTTTCACATTTGCTGTGTTGCGTTTAAGGCCATGGAAACAAGCTAATTTAACTTTAATTCCAAATATCCTGCTGCTACGCTACTGCGGCAGCCAGCTAGTAAGTTTGACTCGGCCACAGTTGTTTGTGTAGCTGTGGGATTATTTTTCTCAGTGGAAGCT
Organism: Genypterus blacodes; assembly: GCF_046128005.1. Lineage (NCBI taxonomy): Eukaryota > Metazoa > Chordata > Actinopteri > Ophidiiformes > Ophidiidae > Genypterus > Genypterus blacodes. Next base: position 783,630 of record NW_027466837.1, read on the forward strand.
TGTAATAATTTCATTTAAAATTAATATACTGTGTGAAATTATTTATTTATTAATGTGGCGCCTCTGTGTCCTGATGGCCCAGTTGGGGTTTCTTCCTCCATAATCACCCTCCTACATTATGTCCTCCATTATTGGTACAACTCACAATGTGTTTCATTCATAAATATTAAGAATGTGATTCATGCTGTAGAGTTAAGAGTCATCATCGTGATTACAGCTTCTAAAGCTAAAACACAGGCCGGCGATGAGGAGCTCGACTTTTACCGCTCATCTTCACACACTCGCCCACTTTAGTGTGCGTGCGTGCGTGCGTGTGTGTGTGTGTGTGTGTGTGTGTGTTGGTAGATTACAGCATCTACCCATTGTTTAATTTCACCGAGGCCGAGCTGCCTGAGGGTAACAAGGTTAGTTACTGTCTAGTTATTAGGCTGATTGACTGTCACTGTGGGGTTGTCGGGGCTCATCCGTCCCCTCTGTCACCCCTCTGACAGGCCGGGTCTGGGTCTTTAATTACTGAAGGATCTGAAGTATTTGGGGGAGATGAATGGTTCTTACCTTGTACTTGTAAAAACAAATGTATTCTTCTAACATTTATTTCAATTCTGGCCCTGATACTCCATCATAGTTTAGAGGTAAAAGTATATATTTAGAGTCTGATATGTAGCAGAGTTAAAGTAATACTTTGAGGATATGAATAATTGAGTACATACTAATGGAAATATGAACATCTCTCTCTCCAGCAGTACTTATTCTCCCATACAACATACTTGAATGAATGAAGTGTTCTTACTTTGTTACTTTACACCAGTGGAGCCCAGCCCCATACATAATACATGATACACAGCTGCGTGAGGGAGTTGTGTCCTGTCGGCCCACCTGAGTGAAGGGGGGGGGGGGCTCAGACGCAGCTGGCCTCAGTGTGTGTGGAGTTGGACACCCACGGGTGCCATCCTGGTGCCAGGGAGGACCAAGCACAAGACTGAAACTATCACAAACTGACAATCCAACTTCCTGACAACCATAGATGTCTTTGGATCACCAGAAAGATCTGAACACACATGAAGAGTGACAAGATTACTACTCTCTACCCGGCCCAGGCTACACACACACACACACGAGGTGACAAATGACAAACTGACTAACCACGAGCGATTCGGAACATATCACAGCAGGCGTCACAGCTGAATGATGGTAGCAGCTCTGTTTTCGCTCGGTGTCGTGTGTACCTCTGGCGGCGCTGAGCTACATTCACTAGCGTGTCCCTCTCGGGGTCCTAATCTTGAAAGTCTGCCCCAGAGCGTGAATGGGATTATGTAGTTTATTCTTGTAGCTCTTCTCCCCGGCACCAGGGGACTGACCAAAGTAGAGCTGTCATGAGGTGAGTCTTTGCTTCACACAGTAGCGCATTTTTGTGTTGTCGTGGGCCGGCAGAATGACTCAGGCTCTCTCTCTTTCTCTTTTTCTTTCTCTCTCTCTTTCTCTCTGCAACAACATCAGAATGGGGAATGGAAGTGACAGTGGAGTTTCAGTCCCGTGGCAAATATGTTGATAGCACCTGGCGACAGCTGTTCTAAATCTGGCTCTCGATGTCCAGATGCAGCCTTCAACTACAGTACGGATGAAAGGCACCGGGACGAGGACTCTGGGTCCCTCCATACGTCCGCACACTCTCGGGAGCCGGGAGATGACGACCAACGATTGTGACATCACAGCTCAAACCTCAAATGGACAAATTCTGTATATATCTGACTATACGCTCCACTTGTGTACCACCAAGGAGCTTCTGTTGGGTAATCACAGACACATGAAAGGCAGCAAATCATCCTTCACTGATAACGTTTGTGTGTTTAACTCCTTTTCCACCCAAATGCCAGATAGACCCTTAGGACTGGATTTGGCAATGCATGCATGCTGTAGGTCAAAGTCTAGTGTTTGCAGTCTTGGGGGTTTTGTGTAAATAGCGGCGGTTGCGATGACTTCTATCCCTGTCCATGGAAATTGCATCCCAGCACAGTAGCTCCTGAATTTTCTTGGAGACGGCGTCCGCATCATCCCGGGTTGATGTATGTGACTTCATACTCTGGTAAACAGCTGGAAAATGAAGCGAATAGCCCAGGGAGGCAGAATGTGAAGCCCATCTGCTGTGTTAGAACACTACAACACCCTTCTGTTCCTGCAGGACTGTGTGTACAATGTGGGGCTGTGTGCCGCATCAGTATGTTAATATTTGAACTCTTTGTTCGATGTTTGTGTCGCGTCTGCGTTCAGTCTGAAGTCGCTCTGCAGTGTATTTGGCCGCTCGCTTGAAAACAAATACCAATAATATTCTTCCGCTGCATTCTGGTGCAGGCTTGAGACTTTAACAATACATCAACACTTTCAGTCTGAATCACGCCATTTTCACGTCCTACCTGAGCACACAGAGAAATAATGCAGCGGGTTGGGCCGCATACAAATATAGATCAAAAGCAGCAGCGTTTCAGCTCCTGGGATTGGCTGTCTAAACGCTGGCTCGCCCTCACCTGATAACAAACTGTAATTTCATGGCTTTTTGCTGAAGGCAAAGTCAAGAGATTGACTAGAGAGTGGGATCCTAGCAGCATTATTTGTCATCGTTGTCCTTTGAGTCTCATTGCTTCCTGGGGTTTTGTTGCTGGAGGCCTTGTATTGTGTAACACCGTGGCATTTTTTAATCAATGAGCAGTTTCATAGCTCAAGCTGAGCTGTGAAAATCTGCTTTTGAAATTTGTTACTTTTTTGTAGTCACATAAATGTCATCTTCTTCTACTTAAATATCTGACCTTTACTGACTTATTGCAAAAACATTACTTCTTAAAACTTGCATTTTGTTTTGGATTGTTTCATTTTGGACCTCTTTGTGTGTGTATGTGTGTGTGTGTGTGTGTGCTTGCAGTTCCTTTCATTGTTTTCTCTCACAGAGCACATCCACTGCTCTTTGATGTGCTTCTGGATAAAATGGGTCCATGTCCTGAGTGAAATGGCGCAGCTTCCGAATTCAGTCTCTTGTATGTGATGTATCGATTTGCTTCGCTCGGTCCGACTCAAGAAGAAATTCAACAACAGCAGCAGCAGCACATACTACTCATTTGTTAGGCTACTGACACACACACACACACACACACACACACACACACACACACACACACACACACACACACACACACACACACACACACACACACACGCTGCTCGTCCACATTTCTTTGAAGATCATAAAAGCCCAGCCATTAGTTCGGAACACAGCTCGTTTCTTGTTTGTGTTCGTAGGCTACGTTTGAATTGCTAGAAACGTGAGGCAATTAAATGATACACTACTGCTTGCATACGCTGGTCACCATTTCAAATACAAACGCTCAACAAAGAACATGAGAGGCTGCAACTGGATTCCATGTGAATCTGCGTCTCCATATGTAAAAACACTTTTATTTTTTGATCACTTCATGCGTGCTCCCATACTGTATGCCGGCCTTTATGGGTGGAGGGATCTGAGCCCGACACCATTCAGTGATTAAAGAATTTTTTGGTTTCGTCAGTCACTCAGCCTCGCCCATGTAAGCCAACACCAAGCTGAGAATCTGTTGGATTGTGATGTAGTCGTAAGTAAGTTTCACTCCTTTGCTTTTTGTAAATTTGCTCTCCTGCGTCCTTGGAAAGACTCTCTTAACACCTGCAGAACCAATTTGATTTCCTTAAAGCCAGGAAATAGACATCTCTGACAACGCCCAGAGACACACAGGAAACACCTCTTTAAAGTCAATCTAGTGTTGGTTATTTTTATCTCCGTGCGTTCCACCGGCTTCATACTGCAAACCGAAAGGTATCAGGAGTCAGGCAGAATCCAAATGGATTGGAAAAGATGGAAAGGTCAGAGTGTAAATTGATAAGCGACGTGACGCAGTCGTACTTGGCGTTTAATAATGTCACTGTCTTAATTAACTCACTTTGTCGGTGTCGCGCGGAAAACCGGAGAGGAGCTTCGCGTTGAAGTTGAAGAGGCAGAAGGGGTGTGTGTGTGTGTGTATGTGTGTGTGTGTGTCAGTCAGTCAATGCTTGGGCTCATTATACTGACAGACTTTGTGTGAAAGTGTTAATGGGAGAGTGTTTCACACCTTGCAGACTAATGCCCCATTGCAGTTCTAAAGCACTTTAGTCTCCCAACCCGCTGGGATCTCTGACACCAGGAGATCCAGCTAAAGATTCCTCCATTCAAATATTCAAACATTTAAATTTCAGTTCAGATCATCGTCAGTGGATGTGTTTGACGTGAACTTACAGCACCATCCACTCACACACTCTCTCACTCTCTCTCACACACACACACCTATACTCACTGTGTGGATGAAATTCAATTCCAGAGACAAGTGGCTTGTGTTTGCCCCTTCACATCTTCTTCCCATCAAACTTCGCCATGAGGCTGGTGGATTTCTGTACCAGACAATATCATATTGCCTTGGACATTGTTGAGAGGATAAAGCAAACTCCTCTCACAGAGCAGCACACAGTTTTATTTAGTTTTATACCTGCAGGAATAAAAGTACAGGATGAAACTTTTTAAGACCAGAACCAAAATTGGATTAAATTCACATTACAGTCAGATAAGAATCCATTAATTGAGTGAAAAATATCATATCTCCTATTTGTAGAATCTGTTTTGTGAAACCTTTGAGCCCCTTAGTACCTCCACTTACCACAAGGGGGATCACAACCTCAGGTGTCGGTCATGTCATATAGTTTTCAGGCGGGAGGAGTTGTGAAGGAGGCAGGCAGAAATTTAAGGAAGGAGACGTTCTAATGTACTTTTCAGAATATGAAGCAGGACCATCTGTTCCCTGTAGTTGCTTCACTTGAGTGCCACAGTGGTTGGCTGTGTTTCCTCCCGGGGTTCGATGCCCTGTGGCGACCGTTGTCCATTCTGTCTGGGTTTCCTTCTGGTTCTCCGCTTCTCCCCATCATCTGAAATGTGCCCTGGGCGAGTGCTCCTGCCATTGCCCTTGATCAAGGCATTAGGCTGCACACCCGGGGTCGGTCCCCAGGTGTGGCAATGCGCCTGTTCACTGGTGGTTTGAACAAGTCGAGGAATGAGACGAAATTAGTCTGGGAGCATGAATAATTCTGTCCAGCCCATTTGCATTTGTTTTGAAATAACAGGTTACATGGAAAATCAAAAGCAAAGTGTCATTTCCATTAAGTAGCTATTAAATACTTCTGGATGCAATTACCTAAGTCAGTTTGACTTAGTTCGAAGAAAATTACATGTTTTTAGTCTTTATTTTAAGGGTACCAACACTTTAGCCAAGTCTGTACATTCTCAAACAGCCAACAAATGGTATTCAGATTGAACCCTATCACCATTTTGCCTGGTGGTCCAGCTTGCATGTCACATGCATGAAAACGTGTGGAGAGATGAAATCCATCATGTAAGTAATATAAATGATGGAGACCTCTGAGGGGGAAAGGAGCGTCACAGTCTTGAAGCGTTGAAAAGAGGAGTAGCGCCGCGATTCAGCGTTGGATTGATGCGTCACAGTATTGTTGCTCTGTAACCTATCTACGCTCTGCAGACTGCCCCGCACTAATTTGAAGCCAGGGGCGGTCACAGCTCAGCTCGTACATGGAAATACAAAACAGGTGCAGAAAACCAGCTTTTCCACAGCCTCAGACATCTGCAGACAGAAGCCTCACTAGACCTCACCGCGGCTCAAGTGGCTGTGCAAGGTTAATACATTATTAATCCTGATAAATATTTTTAGAACTTGAAAAGAAGAACCGTCAACTCATTTTAATTTATTTCTGCAAATTAGACTCAGAAAAGGACTTTGTGTCCAGCAGTGTTATTCTGTCTGAGTGTCTGCCTCCACACAGATTTCTATTAGAGTTTGGCCACAGGATGGATTTGGTCAAAGAAAGATTTGCTCCTGTTTTGATGCAGATCCAGATCAATAAGAGGACATAGAGGATGTGTTGTTCACTCTCTGCCGCATTGCACGGAATGACATGAGTTCACATTTTCCGGCATGGCTGGAGAGATGAGACTGCAGTCGGTTCTCCGTCTCTCAACCTTTGATTCACCAGTCGGCTACTGTAGGTGCAACTTCACCCAGATGCTGACGCTGACATGATGAATCTGCTTTTATTTTGTGCTCTCTCCCTTTCCAGGTAACTAGAGGTCAGCAGTGTCATAGTCATCTATTCTCTGTACCTGTGAAGGATTACCGAAGATGAAACAGGAACCATCTTACCGTTTGTTCTTGGATTTCGACTGTCACTCTGCCCTTCGATGTAATACAGTGAAATAGCTTCTGTTTGCTGTAGCTTTCAATCTGTGGACTTTGTCTTTCATTTGAAAATCTCCTCAACGCCACACTGTCTAAATTGTGTCTGTCTATCAGTCTAAATTTAGAAAGTTTATTCGCAAGAACAGAAGAGTCTGTTCATGTAAATGTCTTATATTGTACATCCTCAGTAGCTTTAAGGGAAGTGAAAATATTAGAAAATGGAACAAAGTTAATTAGATAAGTTAACAAAATACAAGTTGCATGGAAGTTTGTCTGATGTTGCCATGGGTGTGCACCCGAAAATACTGCAAAGAAAGTACATGTAGGAATTATTGGTAATGTTAGTGATCCAATTAAAATGGGATTACCTGAAGAATATCACAGATGAGCTCTGGCACTGCTACAGCCAACACTGTAAAGGTATGAGTCATGCTCCACCTCCGATGATGAGAACGCTTTTTATTTTATTGTTAATTTAATTTAATTTAATTGAATTTAATTAAATGTTATTTAATTCTATTTAATTTTAGAATTTTCGGTAGTATCACTCAAACTGAAGTTGGGTCGAAAAATAAAAACAAAGAAAAGCAAATCAAATCAAACACAAGCAGCACGGAGTTTCACTGATGAGTCCAGAATCAGAGCAGGACTCCAATATTTCACGTGCTTTGGCAAAGAAGCTCTTCCATTGTTCTTGTGCCTACGCTCGCCACAGAAAGCCTCTCATCTCACGTGTGGACTAAAAGTGTTAGCAAACAAAGCAGGGAGCAGCGGTCACTTTCCGCTCCGTGCACCGTCTGAATATGGAGCCGGACAAATGAAAAAGCTCCCGTTTGCCTCGTCCTGTGATTGCCTTTCAGCCCCGTGGATAGCGAGGAGCTTTTAACTCCTGCATTGTATGATTTTCGATTTCAGCCGCCACCCTCCACGGAGAGCATAAGTTAGCGACAAATCAGCCCCCTCAGAGCAGGTGGGGATTAAACCTATTGCTCAAGGACAATTAAGCAAAGTAAATTCTGGCTGTCACCGGAGCTGGAGCTTAGGCGTTCTGCATGAAAGACGTGTTACTCACCGCGCAACCGCAGCTTTATTAGTGAGAACGAGGATTTTACACACCTCTGGAAAAACAGGAATATTGGGAGAAAATGAATCAACACCTCCACCAGTGCCACCGTGTTCTAATGCTTCTATATGAGACTCCAGCACAGCCCAGGGACTGAACCCCGCTGACCGGCAACACCATTCGTTTTTTAATCTCTTATGTTGCTCACACATGTAATTACAGCGCTCCCTAAAGGGAACGTCCCCGCTCGCCAAAGCCCTCGGCGCTTCTCTTCCCCTGATTTCAAAACACACAAAGTCGCGCAAATGCATAAACAAAGACCCCATTGAGAAGCTGGGACTCTGCCAGCCTGCGTTAGTGCTGCTGCTGATAATCACAGGAACATTTGTCACCCCCGAAAAAAAACAACCTCCCACCCTCCCTGCTCGCTGCTCTCCAATGGGAAATAATAGAGCCGCTGGATATACAGAGCAGAGCAGGACAGAGCACACACACACACACACACACACACACACACAGAGAGAGAGAGAGAGAGGCAGAGAATATTACACACCAGGTGGGAGGACCAAGTTATTGATTTGCCAAGTTAAGTCGCAGGTTAGTCTTGAATCAAGTCCTACGTTGAGACAGGTGAGTCACAAATCGGGTCACAATTCAAAACAGGCAAGTTCCAAGTCGGGTCCTAAACCAAGGTAGGCAAGTGACCAATCAGATCCCCAAGTCAAGAAAAGCGAGTCACATGTCAGATCCCAAATCAAGTCCCATGTTAAGACGAGCAAAAGAGACAAATCAAATCCTAAATCATGACAGGCGAGTCACAAGTCAGGTCCCAAATTCAATACCAGGTTGATCCACTTCCTGACTTGAGGCTGACTTGTAAATCAATACCTTCCTCCCCTCTCCTGTCACACACGTTCCCGAATATACGCTTAAGTATGAAACATTTGTCCTCATGTGCATATAAACATGTAGCCTTACCAATGGTGCACACACATGCTCCCCCACACACACGCACACACACACATTCATGCGCCTGCTGAGAAACAAACAGTGGGCGGGGTCAGATATGGAGTACAGATGGATGCGGTTGCCAGATGGACGCGTTGCTTCTCTGGCTTTAGCCTAATTTCACATTCAAATTGTACATTCATGTCTAATTAGGAAAAGCTCTTTCTGCCGACTCATTATCAGTGTTTGACCTTTTTGCTTTGGCTGTTTGAGGGGCTGAGCAGCAGTCGATGGTTAGCCGCTGATAATAGGCCGTCGTTTAGCTCAACACACGCTGATTAAATAAGATAGGCGCACACTTACCCGCCCGTTGTTCCCTGGAGCTTACGCAACACGGGGCCCCTATACATAAAGATACGGGACCACACACACACACACACACACACACGCACAGCAAGCACACACAGCAAGAAGAAAAACAGCCGGCGTGATTACAAGTTCTTTCCTGTGTCATATTTCCATCTCTCTTATGCTAATGTGCGGTGGCGCACGTTGGAAATCTGACTTCAATCAGATGCAGATTCAACGTTATAGCCGTCCTCCGCCGCCGCGACAAACGCTTAGGTACGCATCCGCTGCTGCTCCTGCGAGAACCAACGGGATGTTTGTGCCAAAAACTCCATTCTTGATGACCTTTCACACCAGAAAGTTTAGACAGTGTTTACATAATGTATACGAAGGCGCTGGGAAAGAAGTCGGCGACTTTTCAGCGCTCGTAGGTTTCTTCACATTTAAATAGAAGAAAAGCATTGCACAGTTAAGGATCCTAATGTACAGTATGAGTGCAGCGAGCATCTGCATGTACACGGGCGTGCACACACACACAGACGTTGCAGGGGAATGTGATGGGTATGGCTTTTATAAGCTGGATCTGTGTGTGGGCTGCTGTGGCATGAATAAAATATTATTTTCTCAACAGCTCGAGGTTGCGGAGGAGTTGGTTCGGGAAAGGGTGGGAGGGAAGGCCAGGGGATATACGGTATTTGGGCAGCTGACAGCTGTGCGTGCGTGCGTGTGTGTGTGAGAGAGCGTGTGTGTGCGTCCGTGTGGGAGTCTTGGAAAAGGAGAGTGGGAGTCGCTGGCGTTTGAAATGCAATGAGGTGCGTTTGAAAGGCGCTCCTGTCACAGGTAAGCAGGGCGGTGAGAGCAAGAAGTGTGCGCTGATAAAAGGAGAAGAAGAGAAGTGCCCGTGCTTTGGGGTGGCATTTGGTATCTGAGGGCTTTTTGCAGCGACTGAGGAAAAGCACTCAACACCACACACACTTAAATACAAAAGCCCCCAAATATACACAGATACTTTGATCTTTATGGGATTGGGCCTTAGATTTTAGGAGCCCAAAGAAAAAAGGGCTTTTTTTTTTTTTGCTGTGGTTTGGGGACTGAAATGTGTGTGTGTGTGTGTGTGTGTGTGGTAGCATTGTTTAAGCTCAGAACAAAGCCTTGGTTCCATTGGACAGGATGATTGAGAGACGCTCTTGATGTTGTCTTGGCTTTCATCCACACTGGAAGGATAAAGATCAATAATTCCTTCATCACGTGCCCCCCCGCCCGTCCCTGTCCTCCGCGTGTCGTCCTCCGCGTGTCGTCCTCCCCGTGTCGTCCTCCCCGTGTCGTCCTCCCCGTGTCTCCACCCTCACTTCACTCGTGACTGAATGTCACAGCACTGCTGGTTAAAGAATATTGCTTTCTTTCAAATCTCCTCCGTTTATACATGTGGGTTTAATGTAGAATGTATGAATGTCATGCCCTTTCACGTGTGTGACTAATTATAAGAGGAAGCCTTGAAGGAGAATGTTTCATGGAGGTGAGGATATACGGCCGTTTCATCTGTCAACACTTTGAAACAGGGCTCACATCATAATCACATTAGGGCTCTTACTGATGCTGATTAATCAATCCCTCATCGCTTGCTCCTCTGCCTTCCTTCTCCTTTTTTAAGATGTGAAATTGATGACAGGCCCTTAAAAAGGATGGCCTTTGAAACCTCCGTCAGAAGGAAAAGCCGTGTGTTTCTCCACCACAGATTAATCCGTCCTTTCACAACTTTCTAAACCCTTTTTCTCCCCCTTTGGTGGTGAAGTGCTAAAGTAACCTCCAAGAATGAAAAGTAGTAATTGAAGATGAAAATCCTGGAACCTCGCCAGGAGGTTGAAGGCTGCTCAGGTGTAATTTGGTTGTGAATGCTTACAGGAAATGTAAAATGGAGTCTGGCGAGAATTTATGGTTGAGGAGCGCGAGCCTCCGAAAGGTCACATCTCCGTCATTTAAAAAGAAAGATTTCAATAAATGGCCGTCTCCGTCTCTCCCCTGGGACACGGCGAGGGTGGGTGGAGTCAGAGAGGAGGGAGGGGGAGGGGGGTGATGGAGGAGCACATCCCCAGCTCCCTCCTGCAGAAAGAATACCCTAGTTAACTCTTAACACCCCTCCAGATCGAGCATCCGCCTCAAGGGCAGAGCGATGCTGCGATAGCGCGGCAGCTGGTGAGCGTTGTTGACGGCATTGATCCGAGATCTCTCATTACTGTATGAGAGAAAACCCCCCTCAGCCATCTTCACCCCGGAGAGAGGGATGGAGCGAAACAGGGGGATTGAGAGAGACGAGCGGGTGGAAAGAGGCGATAAAGAGAATAGGATGAAAGAAGAGGAGAGATGGAGAACGGGAGGGAGGAGAGGAGAGGAGAGGAGGAGGCTGTGAAATACTGAACGGAGTGTTGTTAGTTGGTACCACCTTGTGTTCTATAAGACCAGAGTGGAAGGATTGATCACTAACTGATCGATCCCAGCCTAGTAGGAACACAAAGTACTGAGAGGAGAAACTTTGTTGGCTTTGCACTTTGCATGTAAAAGCTTAAATAATGCTCTGGTAAAAAGCCTCCAGCTGTGAAGTAAAGGAGCGGAAGTTATCTGCTTAGTGAGAAACTGATGCTAAAGGAATCAGCCTCCAGAACACCACCGGCCTTTTCCACACAGCACGTTTTCACTGCAGCTCAGCCCATTCAGGTCTAGGGGAGGAGGAGGTGAGAGATCTGAGGACCGGGCGACTCTCAGTACAAACCTCCTTTAGCATTCACACCAGCAGCGGCGGATTCGGAAATCTCACACCGCTTTTATGGAGCACCGACTCCCAAATCCACCTCTGCGCTCCCGACTCCTCCCGGCGCTCCGGTGTGCTTCCATCATGTCCAAACAGAGCAGGAAATAAACACAGACTCCTTTGTTTCTCTTCACCACAGTAGAAACCATACAGCATGTTTACACTCTACTATCTCTTGGAATGTAGATGTTAATATACAACAGTTAATATTATGATTGAAATGATTCAGGCATTAAACATCCTTATTAAGATCCATCCATGTAGATGTAATCGACTCCACACACTGCACACACACACACACACACACACACACACACACACACACTTGGTTGATCACAGGATGAATTCATGCTGCTACATTTATTTACGTAACACGTTTCATTTAATATAAACCTAAACTCAATGTGCTTCAATTTAAGATAACAAGGTATTACAATCAAATTGGTAATATTAATAATAGTACTGGATATGAAAGACATTAAATAAAGATTACTCAATATGTGGACACAGAGTTCCCAGAATAACAGCAGGAGAGGTGGCAGGCAAAGAGTTAAAAGTACTAGATTGAAGAAAATAGATAGAAATGTAATAATAATAACGATAGTTAAGTGCACATTACAATGATGAGCCTAACATCCAAGACCCTATAGACCCTATGGATCAGTGTGAACAAACCCAGACGTTTTAAGAATGCCACAAAAGGTGACGGCTCGGTCTATTTACAACAAAAGAACAATCTGAGCCTTTAATTACAGAATCACTTTGAATATGTTTGTGAATGACAGAGGAACACAGAGAGATTTTAATTGTTTTGATTGTCTGAGTGTATTTACTGATGTGTTGCTCCGTGGGGACTCGACTCACACACGTCAATACCAGTTTGTATTTGTGGTGTTTACGCAATAAGCGAGGGCTTTGTCCCTGTCACAGCGAGGTCGCTCCTCCGCCGCCCCCCCTCACATCTATTATCTGTATTCTATAGAAGAAGAAAATGAAGAAAAAAAATGAAAATGAAAAAAAAGAATCACAGTAAAACACCGTGACATTTCAAATCACTGCGCTGAGCCGGTTGTCAAGGAGATGTCTCGCTGAGATGTGTCGGGCAGGAGAGGAACTGCTCTTTTAAAAGAGCGTTTACCCAGCCGCTGGAGGTGGAACGCGCCTGCCACCAGGACTCTGCAGGCAAACACGGATGCATGCAAACACGCAGGCCTCCGCCCGGGCCGCTCCGTCTGGATCCAAAGTCTTTGGACTCCGGATCAAAACGCGTTACCAAATTCTTCTTGTCATTCTTCCCAGAAACGTCTCCGCACAGCAGCCAGGCACTCACACATCCACACACACCCACACCAGGCTGACACACACACCGGCAATCTACCCGTCATGGCAACACCATTTACCAAACAACTCGCCAACCTGGAGATCTCTGCTCCGCTCCCCCTTTGATCTTCTCGTCATCTTCTCAGAACCGCTGGACTCCGGCTCCCGTTTAGTGTGAGCCGGGGATGAGAGTGATGGGAAGTGCCAAAGCCGATTGTTGGTAAAGGATGCGTGGAGCTGTGCGTGTTGGGGATAGAGCGAGACAGGCTGAGCGGCAGATAGACTGAAGCAGCTGTCAGAATGGTTGTTTGTAGCCCCGTGTGGACGGTGCTTTGGGGAAATAATAAACTGCATCATTAGAACCCCTGTCACTCAGCGGTTGTTTGTACCAGGCAGCCACTGTAAACACCCACACTGCTGCCTGGCACACCGAGCACAGGTCAGAGTCATTACGCCGAGTCATTTAGCAAAAAAAGGAAACGCCGAAGCCTGTTCCACGCGTGTGTACGGGACGTTCCGTGACATCCCCTCTCTCCCCTAAACGCCAAACTCATTGTCAGATTCCTTCCCTCCCCCTCAAAAACCGTTAAGGTGCCAGCAAAAAACCAACGGCTCAGCCAACTGCCAGTGTGTGTGTGTGAGGCAGGATGTGACGCAACAACTGCTGGTTCGGTGGTAATTGCCGCAATCTCTAACCTTCTACACATTATTTTGTTCTCCTTCCTAATAGACAGAAGCTCCCCGATGTCCAATTGGGTCCAATTTCCAGGCCTTTCTTGGAATCCTCTGTAGATATGTATGTAGACTCTAAAAGCCACAGCGGCTCAGAGTGGAGTCGGATACAAACACGTTCACTGTTGCCTCACACAGTGTGTTCCTGTGACACTCTAGCCTGAAATATCTCTATTTGTTTCATGGATTTCTATCCTATAGTAACTTCCAGGTGCTTGTTATAAGAGAGTGGCACACCTGGAAGGTAATGAGGCAACATGGCACCCAAAGAGTCAAGAAGCTTTTGTGGTGGTGCTTAAGTTCTGTCCTAGCTAGAAAGGACAAAATGGATTCCTTGTGGTGCGTTCAAAGGCCTGCAGACCTGGTGAGTGAACCCCAAACGTGCACAAACAAAGTCAGTGACCTAGTTTGGGTTTAAATGACCTAAAAAATAACAACATTGATCAACAATCTGCAGAGTGGCTTTAACATGGCGCCCTGCTGACGGAGCTGCGCACCTGTGTGTGTGTGTGTGTGTGTGAGTGTGTGAGTCTGGAGCCTTTCCTGTGCAGATTCACTCTTCGGCCCTGTTGCTCCTATGTTGTTGAACCCGCATTGACACGAGCAAAATCGCGTTGCTCAAGGGTTATTTGGCAGTGCCGCTGTATCCGTGAGTCAGCAGCATTCCGACACAGGACGGATCCTCAACGCCTCACCTCAACCAGCCCGGCGAACCGGCGATCCAGACGACCTCTCGACCGGCGTGTGTGTGTATGTGTTTGTGTGTGTTGGAGAGGAGGGAGAGGGAAGCGTGCGCGCGAATGTGTGTGTGTGTGTGTGTGTGTGTCTGTGGCCGGTCTGGTCTGTGCCACACCCCCTTCTCCCCGGTGCGGTGGTATGATCCAGAGATGCTGTTATAGCGGCACCGAGCCTCGCCAGCGACAGCAGCGCCCGCCAGCCTTCCCCCCCTCTCACGCTCCCAACTGCGGCTAAACGCCACGGCGCGCCGGGCTCCCTGTCACAGCGCAGCGGACCCCCCCATCTCTCTCTCTCTCTCTCTTCCACCCTCTTTCTTCTCTCTTCCTGCCTCCTTCTCTCTCTCTCTCTCTTCCTCCCTCGCTGTCTCTCCTCCTCTCTCCCTCCCTCTCTCTCTCTCTCTCCCTCTCTCCCCTCCTCTTATCGGGCCGATCGTTCCGTCGTCCTCCATCGGCATTTGGAGCGAGCAGCAGCAGCATCAGCACCGCCGCCGCCGCCGCCTCTGAGCCGGAGTCCAGTGTGTGCAGGAGGCGCCTCGTCCGTTTATCCGGAGCGGCGCGTTTCAGCTCCCGTTTCTCCGGCGGGATTGCACGGACTTCAGCGTTTTGCGGGCTCCTTGTAGCGTGGAAATGGACTAAAGGAATGGCTTTACGTCGCAAAGGTAAGCGACACGTTCGGTTCTGGCCTTTGAAGGCTCCCTCTCTCTCTTTCTGTGTGTGTGTGTGTGTGCGTGTGTGTGTTTGTGTGAGTGTGTGTGTGGTGTGGGCTAGAATGTTGCTTGGCTAAACGCGGTTTATGCGCTGAGACAACGTGAGTTCACAGGAAATGGTTATTATCAGCTGTTCAGATGTGGCGTGTGTGTGTGTGTGTGTGTGTGTGTGTGTGTGTGTGTGTGTGTGTGTGTATGTGTGTGTGTGTGTATGTGTGTATGTGTGTATGTGTGTGTGTGTAGCAGAGATGGAGAGATGGATGGAGGTAGTTCACATGATGCGGGTTTTATGAGAGTCTCCCCTCCTCTGATGAAGTGCACACACACACACACACGCACACACTTTGCCTCGTCTCCCCTCTGCTCCGCTCCACGCGTGCTTCTGGCTCGTCTGCCGCCGCAGCCTTCACTTGTTCGGCTCCAGTCCCGGCTCCTCTGCATCTCCGCCGCCGCCGCCGCCGGTCTCCTCTCCTCATGATGCCGGCTGGGCCACCGGAGATCCGGCGGGGATGCATGTCCGTGACGCGCCTCCTGCCCCCCCCCCCCCCTTTCCCCCCATCATCAACAACAACAACAACATCCTCCACGCAAACCGGGCCGCGCTCCCGGTGGCTCCACGGTTCGAGTCCCGCCGCAGGCTCCCGGGACGCGTTTGATCCGCGTGTGGCCTCGCGTGTTGAGCTGATTGAATACTTATTTACCCGCGTGTTCCTCCCTCGCAGAGATCAGCTGTGGAGTGTGTGTTGGGGCGATGCTGCAGTGGGTGAAAGTATTCTTCACTCCCATGATGTTTATCTTCTCTCCCAGTCTGTAAATGAAACGAGGGAATAATTAACAGCAGCGACTGCGTTTGGATAAATCATAATTATTGTGAAGGCAGCATAAATTGCACCAAGATGGATGAGAGCCCATACATTCAGATTAGAGTTTCTCACACTAGATTATAAATAATTACCTCCAATAAACCAGCGATGGCAGATTCCCAATGAATAAATAAATTAATACTTATTTTCTAATTTCTGATCTAATTGTCTTCATATATTCATTTATTAACCACAAACTCTCCTCACACTCCTCTGAGGGATTCGAACCCCTGAAGGATCTGCTGCTGCCTTCCTTCACACTCACACGATCTGTCACATCAGACTGAGTGTGAGTGTGAGGCTCCATCTTTGCTCCTTAACAACATTTTACACCGGCTACACACCTCTGAGAGCATTGTGTGGCTGTTTGTCTCATCACACGCGCACACACACACACACACACAGGCACACACACACCCTTCTGTCCCCACCGTCCTTATTTAAAATGCAAAACCTCCCAAAATATCTGTAATTAAAGATTCTGGACCTGTTGTGTGGAGCGGAGTGTGATTTATATTCCACTGTGTGTGTTAGTGTAGCACTGTGAGTGTGTGTGTGTATGTGTGTGTGTGTCAGCGGCCTACCTGGCTGTGCCTGAGAGTGACGCGGGCGCCGTGCGCGCTTCTAATTCCTCCTCGGCTCACCGTTATTGATAGTGATGATAAAAAGGAGGCAGTCTGTCTTTGCTCTTTGTGATTAATAGAGAGCATCTGTGCATGGAGGTTAGACAATACACACACACACTCACTCACTCACTCGCTCGCTCGCCGGCTCTGTCGTGTTCGCCCGCTCACCCACACGCAGATGCTCACACGTTGAGGAAGGAAGATGATGTAGATGTATGGGTGGCGGAGAGGTTGACGTTTGGAATTCTACATTGGTTTCTCCCTCTGTGCTGCTGATGGCGTGTCATAGCTGGGGGCTGCTCGCCGTGTGTGTGTTTGTGTGTGTGTGTGTGTGTGTGTGTGGTGAGAGAGAGAAGGGGAAAGAGCGTTGTGTCCATATGGGCCACTTTATTGGCCCTACAGGGCTGATACACTGTAGGTGATGATGAACAGTGATTAAGTGCGTATTTTAAATGGCACACCCATTATAAAAAGCCCTGAACAATAAGAGGACCATGCTTAGAAATGAAATGTCATTCCTGCAATTACATGCTGTGCGCGCACACACACACACACACACACACACACACACACACACACACACCTCCAGTAATGCATTGGCTTTTTATTCATCAGCCAGCCCCATGAGCGATCAGTCAGTCAAACTCTCTGGACTCTCTGCTTGGTGTTGCTGCGGTGCTAATTAGCTCTCTTTAGCTCTTTCAGCTGTTGCTCACACACACTTTTACATTTTCAGACTTGTTGTTGTTGTTGTTGATGCGGCCGGTGCTTATGGAACCCCCCCCCCCACACACACTCACACACACACACACTGCCCTGTAAAGCTGCCTGGCCTGGACTCACGTCATTATTTCTGCAGCTCCCTGACACAATGGACTGCAGCCTGAACCTCCGGTTGTTAGGATGTTGCCGCTTCTCCTCCGCTGCCGGCACATCCTCATTGTCCTGCGTCCAGAGACCACCAACCCAAATCTTCACTTGTGCTTAATAATTTGTGTTTCTCTGAGATTTGGGTAATATAGCATGGCCTTTGGATAGAGCAGCGCTGTGCCAGACAGCAGGGGAGTTCTTTTTGTTATCCAGCTCTGCATTATTTATGAATTTTCATTCCAGGAATGCAGTAGCCCCTGGCACTGTAATGCCGCTTTCTCCCATGGAATCACTCACTCCTTCCCCGTGCACCCCCCCCCCCCCCCCCACCTCCCCCCCACCGGCTAGTGCGGAAAAGGAATTTCCTTAATAAAATTGGGGTCATGAATTAGTGAGAAGACAACGTGAAACGTATCAGACGTTGTTTATAATATTGAGTACAACACTTACTGCTGCAGTCAGAGTTTAAGCTCGCAGGCGATATGTGGCCCAGTGGGATTCCCCCCCTCCTCTCCCCCCTCTCCCCCTCTCTCTCCCCCTCTCTCTGCATCTACATCATATACTACCTCTGTAATTGTAGTGAAAAAGCAGGAGATGTGTCACAGTGTTCGGCACCCTGCTGGTAAATTCAAACTTAAAGAACCCCAGCCTGTTGGATACTGTTGGCCCAGCAGAGTAGCACAGACTCTGACACACTCACACACACTCACACACACTCACAAATAAACACACACAGACTCTTAAAGATGTAGCCATTGAGGAGCGTCAAATATTTACCTTCTTGCTGCAATGCTGCTCCGTCCCCATGAGGAATTGTTTGAGAAATCCTGCAGTGCTAATTAGTGTTTCCTCTCTTCATTCAGCTGTGGTGGGCTCTGTGGCTTCTGCAGGGAGGAAATTGCCAACACCGCGATAAAAAAGTGAAATAGAAAAGCAATATAAATTCACCAAATTACCTTAGAAAATTCTTAAACGGTCGTATTGGTGCAGCGATTACATTTGTGCTCGTAATTAGTTTGTTTGGCATCGCAGCATCTCCTCCGCCTCGCCACGGGAGCCACAGCCTCACCCGGGGGATCTGGCAACGAACGCCGGGGCAATATCCCTGATGTATTTCTGTAAAATTCTGACATTTTCCACTTTTGCAGCACAAATCTTCGTTTGTTAAAGTTGTGCGTCGGCCTCCATTCATTATTATGATGAGTCGCTACGAACCCAAATGTTTCCTGTGTGTGCGCTTCTGTGTGTGTGTGTGTGTGTGTCTCGTTTGTGCTCCACTGTGCGGCACTGAATGGAAATGAAAATACTTTGTTTCTTTGGCAAAGTATGCATGTATTTGTGTTTTTTATTCTTGTGACAAAGCTTCTAAAGGAAGTCATTTGTATTTGTAACCAACAGCGACGGCAAAGGAGCGCAGAGGAAGAGGATCAAACCCCCCATCTTCTTCAGACGTTGACATTACAAATACGAACACGCATGTGCGCACACACAGGAAAAACACACACTCTTACACGCACGCGCACACACACACACACACACACACACACACACACACACACACACACACCCTGAGGCGTTCCTCTTTCAAGAATCTGGCAATATCTCAGCTGGCACTCCCGCCCTCTATTCTCTCTTCTTGTCTTCTTCCATTGGGCTATGGGCAAAAGTCAGCAACCATATAAGCTTAAATAAGGTGCGAGCTGTTGGGTTTGTGTGTTTGTGAGTTTTGTCTTGTGAAAATACAATCACAGCCTCACACTCCTCCTCCTCCTCCTCTGCACGCCTCCTCCCTTTGAATCCCGGGGCGAGGACAGAAAACACACACTCGTCTCCCTGCGCCGCTCTGCGTCTGTGTGCCGCCAAACACAACATTAATCTGTCATTACACCTGTACGCATCTGTGGGTGTGTGTGTGTGTGTGTGTGTGTGTGTGTGTGTGTTGTCGACTTTATTCTGGCCACTCCCCTTTTGCTAACGTATTCACCTCCACCAAGGGCCTCGTGCTCTCAGTGATGTCCTTCTCCGTCCAGTTAGGCCACGCCCACTTGCACCATTTGCAGATTTGTCACCATTTTGATTTGTTTTCCAAAAGCGTTTTCTTGAAGCTGCTGCAACAATTTGGGGTCATTTGTCTTAAAATTGTCGATGTAGTTTATCTGGACCGAGCCGGATAAAGGTCGTATTTTTGTCTTCTAATATTCTTCACCGTTTTGCTGTAATTGGCTGTCACATTGGAGTGGGCGTGGCTTGCTCTTCAAAAAGCATGTAACCTAACCAAGTGAACACGTGACCTCACGACCCCGATCACAGTCTGATCAATAACCTGTTCCATTTCATCTCTGAGCGGCTGAGTCATAATGGGAGCATGACTCGGCCTTGGCAGAGGTATGAGCGCCTTCTCATAGTCCTGGTTATTTCTCTGTTATTGCGTTGGATTGTATCCATCATGTCCGCCCGGCGTACGTGGACACACACACACACACACACACCTGCACACAAAGCATATAATATTAAAGCAGTCACACACACACACACACACACACACACACACACACACACACACACACTCCTACCGGGACACATTTCTCTCTGTGAAATCAGTTATTAATCAAGTCACCGGACAAGTTTGGAAGAAGTAAAATCAATTTTTGTTTCTTCCCCAATTTATTACTCCATAAATTGTCCTTCACTTTAAAGTGCACATCCTGCCCTGGAAATAATTAAGTAAAAATCCATCCTATTTGTTTTGATTTTATGCAGCTTTCCTTCCCGTCCACACAAAGGACGGCGGGAGCGTCGGCGTTCGCCAGCTTTTTGTTACTGGCGGCTGACAATCAATAGGAGGAAATAATCAGAGAAGCGTTCAGATCTATTAAAATCAGATCTAGGTTGAGATTCTGAGGGGGAGGGAATAAGGAAACAGAAACAGTGTGTTAGTCTGTCACACGCAGGCGTAGCAGCTTCACTTTACACAATCCATAAGCTTTGACCTCGCACCTGCTGCCGCATCAAACACAATTAAACCTCGACATTACACCGTAGAATGTAGGTGCTTTGTGGGCCGGACGCCATGATGAATATCGTAAAAAATATAAAAGTTCCACCTGCTGCTTTGTCGCATACAGGTGTGATTTATTTGTCCACATAAACAGGGCGATGTTCCACTGTACATCCCTCCCCTAAACGAGTTCATCTGTTTCCTGCTGACTGGTAAATACCCTCGTGTGTATCATCAGTAATATTCATCGCTCTACTTTCTAGATGATCATGAATTATTAACCCGTAGAGAAGATGAATAGCTACAAAACACTTGATGCGTCTCAGCTGGGGGCCGCGTCGTAAAGGTTTTATACTATACGATACGTCACCGCGCCGGGGCCGGACGGATCAATATGTTTTTCCAAAGGAAGTTGCCGGGGTGTTGTTTTGTTGTGAACGCTTCGTTTCAAAATGAGTCCCGATTTACCGTGAACTCTGGGACGTGTTTCAAGCGTGCGCCGCCACCGCCACCGCAGCCAACGCCGACGCCAAGATTTGACTTCGAACTGGAGAAACACATATTTTCCACAGTTTTTCTGCCCAAAACCAGAGCCAAAACGCATAAAGAGAAGGAAAAACACAGAATATTCACTTTGCTTGAATCGGTGCAAACGTCTCCACCGGCAAAGCAAAGCTAATGCGTTTAGTCTCCACCTGAAATCTGAATCCTGCACGTTCCAGCTTGTTCTGCACGTTACTCTGACCCTATTTACCCGCTTGAAAAAAAAACAGGAATCGTTTGGAAAATTCCTGCTTTGTTGCCTTTAATGCGTTCAGAGAGCACAAAGATTCATCTGACAAGCTGCAGAATGAGAAATGCAAATTGTTAAAGAATATGCCCTGTTCAGTTTTGCCTAACAAATTTCAGGAAGAGAAAAAGTCTGCAGCAGCAAAGGAAAATAAGAAAGTAAAGCACAGTGCATAATATTAAATAAAAAGTGTTTTCATCTCCTAACGATGATTCATTTTACAGAAGATCCTGAATAACAAACAAGCAGGCGGTAACAAGGGGGAACACTCCAATCTGAAAGGGGAAATATTCAGCTTTGTGTTCCGTTCCCTCGTATTAAACAGCGCCATAAAGCAGGAAGTGTGTGTTAAACGTGACGTCGCCGCCTATAGAAACGCATCAAGCGAGACAGACCCATATGTCCTGAGTTGTCGCCAAATCCACGCTTCTGATTGGTCCTTTTGTTCTCGTAGCAGCAGCAGCAGCAGCAGCGTGCGACACGTCGGAGTGGACGCGCCCACGCCAGGGCCGCGCAGCACGAGACCGTGGCGAGGGAACGCTTGGCGAGGGAGCGTCTGGCATGGCGTCCTTGTTTCACAGGCTGTGGGTGTTTGACGCTCACGCCGTCCAATCAGGACAGAGCGAGGGAAGGCGTAAAGAGAGAGTGGCTAACTTGGCTCTGTTGTCACTCAGTGTGCATATTGGTGTTGCAGCACGAGAGAGTAGGAGTGAAGTATTTTTTTTAAATGTTTTGGGCACATTAAGGCATTGGAAAGAAATCAAAATAGAGCATAAATGATAAGTAAAGATGCCATACGTTGGTACATTTATATAATATTATCTATTTAAACTAAATGTGTGATTCCACTGTGGAACAAAACTTCATTACAAGTCCTGAATTTACTTAGGAACAAGTTACACCGCAAGTTATACAAGTAAAGGTGTTCTAGTATGTAAAGTAAAGACGAAGAGGGATCAGTCGGTACGTTTACGTTTACCTTCCATCCCGACCTGAGCGCTGAGTCACGGCTGCACCTTCATCCCAGTTTGCTTACAGTAACAGACCCAGATGATGAGATTTAAACCATGTGTTCAGGCACTTAGACGTCTTACTCACAGTATGTCGCCTCAACCTGCACATCTCTCAGCACGTCGTGTAAACCCGCAGAGTGGCAGCGACTCCTGTTGATGCCGTGCGCGTGTGTGTGTCTGTGTGCGTGCGGCTTAAACGCTTTGTTGTCTTTAATCGCGGCCATTATAAAGAGACACAGTGTTGAGTATACTGGAGATACAATGTTTCTTTGCCCCCAAATTGTTCAAGAAAGTGGACGTATAGGGTTTAGAATTTATGGAAGATGATTTAGTATTGGCAAAAATTGTCAAAATATAACGAGAGTGTGTATTTTCATGCTTTCAAGTCATTTAAACTATCATCTTTATGCTTATTTTATGTGTTTTTATCCTAAACTACACAAAAATGCATGATGTCGTACACTAAAACAACATTAAGTGAGCTTACATGATACTGAAATCAAAGTCTTTATTATCACAGCACAGTACTTGGTTCCTGTCATGTAACCACGGCCATCAGATAGAGATAAGAAGAAGAAGAAGAAGAAGAAAGAAGAAGACAAGTGTTTCCCTCTGTGAGCAGAAGTGGACTGGAAGTACAAAGTGGTGTGCAGCATTCAGTGAACGTACTTAATTACCTCCCACCTCTGGCCCCATACGTATCTGTGAGAGCGCCGCTATAACCAGGCAGCCTCGCTGCAACCTTGAGCTGCATGTCTGTATCTATATGCTGCACGGGCGTATGGAGCACATTCAGCTCCTACACATCTCATCAGCTCACAAAAGGAGGAGCATCAGGAGCGGCGGTTTGTTTCCTCCTCAGCCTGGTGGCCTTTGTGCTTCCCCGCTCTTCTCTTTCTAATGACTATATAAGGGCGGCTGAATAGAGAGCGCGGCCTCCAGAAGAATCACGGCCGGCCCGGGAAACAGATGTGAGGCGAACCCGACGGGACACATCGTGAATTTTTTGGAGTAGGGAACGTCAAATCTCTCCTGGCGCTCACTCTCGGGTTTGCAGATGAGGAGCGCGGGAGGAAGATTAGCCCATTTACCGTTCGGAAATCAATCAGCGACGAGGCTCAAGTGGCTGAATCTCGTCAAAGATCTTTTCAGCTACTCTTCTAAAGTGCTAATACTCTTTACAGGCCGGTCCCTCCGTAATCTCCGGCTTCATAAAAGGGGAAGTGTTGGAGCGACTTCCCAAACACGCTAATCACCAAATCCAATTTCTGAAATCAATGGCATCGATTTATCAATTAATCCCGCCGTCTGTAACGCCGCCGCTCCGCTTTTGCTTTGGGGCGTGTGAGGTTTTAGCGGTCAAATGCATTATTGAAAGAGGCTTTTTAGCGAGCAGTGGCTGATGCAGAGAGCTTAGGAGGCTGTCAGTCTTGATGTAAAGCTTTATTTGCAAAGCGAGTTAGTGTGAACAGCCTTTTAGTCCGGCGAGCAGGACAGTGACACGTATTTATCTGAGAGGGAGGAGGAATATCAAATGTGTTGAGTAGACTTTGCCTTGTCAGGAATATTGATTAAGTGGTTTTGGGTGTTGTCTTTTGCTTTGTGTGTGTGTGTGTGTGTGTGTGTGGTCACGTGCACGTGTTGATGTGTGAGTGTCGGTGAATGAGGTTTTGTGCCTCTTGTTGTCCTTTGTGTTTTTATTTGTTATTTTTTTGTTGTGGGGCTTTGACAGTGATGGAGAGGAGCTACAATGGAAAACATCATCAGATTTTTTTTTTTTTCAAAAAGCAAGTTCAAGTACAAACACAAGGTCGCCTCAGTGAAAAGATGTGAAAGAGAATTGTTCTCATTGTGCTGAACTAAATAATGGAATATGGTAGTTCTTTGAATGAAATTATGAAAATTTGATCTGAGAGGAGTCACATACAAGTAAAATAAATCTAATCAAAATGTTAACCACACATTTTTATTTTATTTTATTTTATTTTATTTTATTTTATTTTATTTTTATTTTATTTTATTTATTTTATTTTATTTTATTTTATTTTATTTTATTTTATTTTATTTTTCTGATATCAATTAAAGGGTTAAAAGCTCCTCTTGAATGATTTCATCCCACTTGCTGCGACGCCGATGTGCACACTGAGTGAAAACGGGGCATTCTAGCCTCTTGTCTCTTCAATACTCTGTTATTTTTTCCCCGATTGGCCGGCTGCATCAACGCCTGTGCTGCTAACGCCCACAGACTGTGAAACTACGCTGCCGGCCAAACGCTCGCTCGCAAGTGTGTGTGTGTGTGTGTGTCTGTCTGTGGGGTGATGATGTAAACATGCAACAGAAGTGAAGGATTGATGAAAAACAAGGGAGTTTAAGACCTGTGGGACACATTCCCTCCGGTCTGACCTTCAAATCGAACAACTTTGACAACCCTCACTACTATATTCATCTATAAAAATGAGTGAAAACAACAAAAAGCACAACGTAATTAAAACATAAAAAAAATGTCAAAGGCGTTGTGTTCCATATTTAACAAGGTTGTACAATCAGCCTGAATCTGCAGGGTGAGTACTAAGTCCTCCTGCGTACATCAGATAACAATGTAGAAGAAGAACCTCCGAGCTGCATTCACTTTACAGAAACAAGAAGCACAGAAGAAGAATAAATCCACTTTAAATGACGATCTGAGAAAAGGAGCAGAAAACAAATCGTAATTTGTGCGGATAAAAGAACGAAAAGCTCCGTTTACTGCAAAGGAAGAGAATAACTGTGAATATATTTAAAAAATTGACTTCATTTACCAGTGATTTATGTAAAACAACATAAATGTAAATGCGGTCGAGGTGGAAAAGAAACGACATTTGAAAAGTTAAAGCTTTGCTGCTCGCTCACTTTAGGCCAAATACAGAGCGCATGAATATTTTAAGTTTATAGATTTCTCCACACTGCGCACAGTCGACGTGGGATTTCACCCGTGTCCACTATAAATAGTCAGATTGGTCCACACACACTCACACACTCACACACACACACACGCTTAATTCTTTGCTGCCCTTGTTGCTCACGGTCTCATTCAGACCTGAGTGGGCACCGGCGCAGTCACAGGGGCTTTGTGGCGGCTATACGATTCACACGGCACATACATGCATTAACCTTGGGTGCCAGTGTTTGGGGGAACAATGGAGGCCGGGCGGCTGACTGGAGGTTGAATGTAAAGACGCGGCGGCGGTCCGCAGAGACAAAGAGCAGAGGTTTACACAACAGATCTTATTGGACTTTTTCTCTTTCGCTCTCTCTCTCTCTCTCTGTACAGCGTGTGGGTGGTCAAGTGTGTTGTTTGTCAGTTACTGTGAATATAAGTGTGTGTGGGCACAAGGGTGCTACGTGTGCGTGTGTGCGTGTCCGTCTGTGGCATGACAGTCGGTGTGCGTTTGTCTTTGTATCTCCGATCGTATCTGTGAAGTCTATGCTGTGTTGTGCGTTCTGTGTGTGTGTGTGTGTGTGTTGGCCTTGCGTGGCTTGCATGTCAGGCTGTGGGTGCGTGTGCATATGTGTGTGTCTGTCTACGTGTTCTGCGGGTAAACGCCGCATTAGCAGCCAGAGATTTCAGGCTCGGTCAGCTATGAAAGCGTGACTACGTGAGGAGAGTGCTGCCGCCCACAGACAGCTCGGCCTCATCCGCTAATTAAAAGCCTCCATCACGCCACGACTCGCTTGGCAATCTCGCCGTCCCTCAATTTCCTTTATTTCTGCTGTGAAATCTCCTCATCTCTCATTATTTATCCATCACTCACTCCTCTCTCCGCGCTCGTCCCCTTCCTCCTCTCTCGCCCGGGTGCCGAGGGCCCCCCCGGGGTTGCGGTGCTGCTCTGTTCCGTGGTGTCTTGTGGTGGTTGTAAGGTGTATCGGGGTCCTGTGGGTGCTTCAGGCCCTCTCATGTAAGGTGTCCCTGTCATACGCCTGAGGAGCTAACGAATGGAACAGATAGCTTTTTAAGCCTTATCCCTCCCTCTCTATCCTTCACACACACACACACACACATGCTCACACACACACACGGGCATCCTTGCATCTCCCTGACAGCTCGCTGTTTACTCCCATAGGACCGGCAGCCTGGATCTGTATTTGCTGCTACAAACTGCGCCCGGGTTCCTGCGCCTCCCTACCAAGCGATCCTAACAGCAGACCAAAGTGAAACAAGCAAACAGCGCTGAGATCGACATCGCCGGCACGTTTAGAGACACGGTTAACGTTTTTTTTCCCCCCAACATTAATATTCGCGTTGCGGGGGCTCGTGCTCTTCCTCGCTCATCGTCATTCCTGGCGCCTCGCGGCTTGTTTAGCGAGCGGGATTAGGTTGTCTCTGTGCAAACAAGTTTTGTGGAATTGTGCAAAGGCCAGAGCCAACAAAGAAAGTAGCCGGGCACTCAGCCTGGGTCTCCCGGCTGTTATAAGAATAAGACCTTCTCTGCATGGAGGAAATGTATTCCTAATCTTGGAGCTATACTGTATCAATAATCTGAGCAGCTAATACTGTTGGACGGCGCTCGGCTCTGCTCTCACCAGCGCACGGGTTTATTTACCAACACCAAACTCAATTTGTCTGCCTCTCTCTGGACCTCTCTCTCTCTCTCCCTCTCTCTCCCTCTCTCTCCCTCTCTCTGTTGCTTTCACTCCTTCTCACTCTCTCTTCCTCCCTCTCTCTGTTGCTTTCACTCCTTTTCACTCTCTCCTCCTCTCTCTCTCGGTCTCTCTCCCTCTCTCTCTCCCTCTCTCTGTCTCTCTCACTCTCACTCTTCATCTCTCTCTCTCTCTCTGTCTGTTGCTTTCACTCCTTCTCACTCTCTCTTCCTCTCTCTCTCTCTCCTTCTGTCTCTCTCTCTCTCTCGCTCTCCCTCCCTCCCTCCCTCTCTCTGTTGCTGTCACTCCTTCTCACTCTCTCTTCCTCCCTCTCTCTGTTGCTTTCACTCCTTTTCACTCTCTCCTCCTCTCTCTCTGTCTCTCTCCCTCTCTCTCTCCCTCTCTCTGTCTCTCTCACTCTCACTCTTCCTCTCTCTCCCTCTCCCTCTCTCCCTCTCCCACTCCCTCTCTGTCCCTCTCCCTCTCCCTCTTCCTCCCCTCTTCCCGGCGGTCATGGTTCCAGGCGTGTTCATTGGAGATCTGGACACGTAAATCGGTTTTGAAATGCCCTCGCCTTCGCCCTGACACGTGACTTGTCTCTGCTGCTTCCGCTCCTCTCACACGTCTTCGCGAACAACCCCCCCCCCCCCCCGCCCCCTCTCCAGGAGATGCCTCAGAGCGTAAATCCTGTTTGAAAAGCACAAGTGTGTGTGCGTGTGTGTGTGAGCCTCTATCACTTCTCTAAGCAGATTTACAGAAACAGCCTGCTGCTTCTACGGCTGCACTGTTTGAGTGTAGGATAGATGGGAGGGATCAAGTGGGTGAAGGCGGCCATTAGATATTATAGCTACTGTATAGCCACGGATTATCACTCCCTCATGGTACAATGTGTGTGTGTGTGTGTGTGTGTGTGTGTGTGTGTGTGCGTGTGTGTGTGTGGAGCAGGTGACACAGTGAGGGGGAGCCAGTGTGGCGGCGCTGGATGTTAAGGGAATAGCAGTGTAATGTGATGCATGTGGTTCGCTCTGCGTTGTCACTCTGTATTAATTCTAAACCGAGCGGCGAAGAGTTCATTACACACCGATGAATTATAGATTAGAATTAGATTTCAAATTAAATCGCACAATAACACATAGGCGGTGTCAACGCAGCGCACAACTTTGTGTGGTTAATTCATGTTGGAGATTTTTGTACTGCAAACACACACACACACACACACACACACATTAAAGACGGATGTAAACTTTCCCTCTGTATGTGAGCAGTGTTTTTAATTTTGCTGTTTTTCATCATCCTATCAATAAATGAACATTCTGCTGAGTACTGACACACATATACACACACATGTACACACACATGTACAGCAGCTAATAGGTTGTAATGCATTAATCATTGAAGTTCATGAATTTTACATACTTTGGTGTGTATGAGCGTGATTAGGGCGGCTTGGTAATCACCAAGAGTATGGAGACGCAATCAATTAAGTACTTAGTTATCTTCACCACGGGATCCCTGGGTGCCCCATGCCGTCCCCAGCGCCACACTCGCATAGAAATGATGATAGATTAAAAATAGTTGTCGCTGAGGTTTGGAAGATAACAGAATTTGAATTTAATCCAGCGCGGTGCTCATTAATCCGCCGTCCGCCGCGTCTCCCGGGCCGCTCCCTGTATGTCTTCTGTGCGTAGTCGCTGGCAGAAAGGCTCTGATGCTCGCCCAACCCCGCGCTGGCTAATCCTCAATCGCAAATCTACGCCGGCGTGCTCAGGTGGCTCAAGCTGACATGTCCTACAGAAACGCCCACACGCCTTGTTTGAAGTGAGCCAGGCTCCGGGAAACAACCTCCAGGTTTTGACTTCAAAACCAAGAATCAAACCCCCCTAATGGGCACCCCACTGCGGGCTAGAATTAGCAGGAATAACCCCCGCTAGCAGGCTTACTCCTCTAAACGCAGGGGCCTCCGAGGATGAGAAGGAGGGCTGAAAGCTTGTGAGGTAAAAGGCTCCCGGTATTCCTTTAAAGACATAACACAGAACGCAGAGAGGACGAGGCGGCGAACGCGTTCTAGAACACTGTGAGCAACGCCGACCTGAAGAACTCAAGGTCCTTTTTACGGTTCACCATGTCAGTGGGGGGTCAGAGAGAGAGGAGAGGAGAGAGGAGAGAGGAGAGACAGTAGGGACTAGAGACAGTTCAGTGGTCTGCTGAATCACAGTGGGAGGAAAGATAGAGAATTCCTTTTAGTTTGATTGACAGATCAGGATTCTAAATGAGGGAGTAAACCCCCGCACTGGTGACATTCATCACAATCATGTGATATTTGGACCAATCGCGGGCCAGAGGGAGGTATCGCAAGTACAAACAACGGCAGACAAATGTCTCTCTATAGCCTTTAGCACAAAGAACCCCGGACGAGCCTGAAACGTAGCGTCTTAATACTTGATACTCCCAACGATTAACTGACAAAGGTTAGAACATTGTGAAGATTGTTGATGTTCACTCAGAGCAATAAAACCTAAACGCAGCTTCTGGATTTCCGGCTAGAACTGAGTTATGCTGCAAAAATCTCATTATGGGGCGACAGATGTGATGAGGAAGTTCCCCTAGGATAGCAATCTGTGAAAAAAGATGTTTGAGGGTGAAATGTCAGAGCACAACGCTTCCTCAGGCAACAGATTCTATCTAACTCAACTCATAACTTCATGTGGAGGAACTTTTTAAGAGGCTTTTCCACGCGTTCTGTTGATTGTGTTCCAGGATCTGTAAGCGTCGATTCCAAAGGCCAGAACAACAACTGACCCGGTGACTGAACTGCAGAAAGCTCCGCAACGCTGCTACTTAGAAAAAACGATGTCGGAGGCGGAATTCAAATATAAATTTCCCTGAATATTATGAGATTTTGTGAAGTTGCTAGAGTAACACTTTGTGCCTCACGGGAAGTCTGCTTGCCCTAATAGTTCTGCTTCCTGTGAAGTATGCTGGAGTCTGACGGGCGGAGGAGCAAGGCTGAACAGAAAGGGAGGAAGGAGGAGAGCGTTTGTTGACTGGGATGGAGGGAGGGAGGGAGGGAGGCTGCATTCCTGTTCAGCATTCCCACTGTCAGTGAACGTGTGAGTGAGATGAGAGAAGAAGATGGTGCGTCGGGTGCGTATGGGATTGCTGCCTTTCATTCATTGCGTATAAGCGTGTGACAGACATGAAGCGGGACTGAGAGCCTCTGTAGAGACAGACAGCAGTCAGTGCCTGCAGCAAGCTCAGAGCTCGCAGGTAATGTATACTCGCTCCTCGCCGTACCAGAGAGAAGGTGACACCAGTCAATCCCGCTCTGACAGGGCAGCTGAGATAATAGCCGGCTTTGATTCCATGCAATAACAGCTGCCATTCAAAATGAAAGGCATGGTGATTGCAGGGAACCGCAAGTGTGTGTGCGTGTGTGTGTTTGTATGTGTGTGTGCCAGTTATTGGAGGAACATTGGCTGCCTGTATTCCATAGTGCTCATAATCAGATTATTATAAGCAGAAATCAGAGGCATTCTTGTGTCCTCTGCCTCCGTGAGAGACAAAAGAGAAGACGAACGGATGGAGAGACAAGTGTAGAGGTTTTACAGATCATCTGTGCTATGATAATGTCTGCGGGGGGTGTGTGTGCGTCTGTGTATGTGTGTGTGAGTGTGAGTGTGTGTGGGATGAATGTGCAAGAGACTTGGCCCATTTTACTCTCGTGTTCTCTGTCACGCCTCAGCAGGGGGTCTGAGCCGGGCGCTTGTGCAAGCAATCGTGTGCATGTGTGTGTGTGTGTGAGAGAGAGGGGGGCTTTGGGGGGGTGAGTGAGGGGCCTGGGGAAGGAGTCTTTCAGGTAGAATAAAAGCATTACTGCAGTAGTAGAAAGGTCAACTGTAAACTTGTATCAGAGTCCTGGTGATCACCCTGTGCGGCAGATCTCTGAGGTATTGAGCAGGCACGCTCTAATGGCTTTGATATATGGACTACAGGACTCCCTGAAGAGGTCAATACCATAGCACTTTGTCTCTATGAGCAATGACCCTCTCAAGCTCCATTTAGAAGCTTTATATCTGCAGGAAATAGGCTGGAAAGGCCTCAGGCAGGGCACGGCCAGAGAGAACTAATATGAATGAAGTATTTTCTAATCACTCCTTCTGTGCGCTAATCATTGTCCCAATCAATCATTAGCCGCTAGCAGCATAAGCATATTTGCCGGGACGTTATCAGAGGGAGATTTTGATGTGGTTGAGAGAGGAACAAGAGCGCCGGAGCTGCGAGGGCTGATTCATCATCACTCAATTGAGGAGGGCAATGACAGGATAAAGAGTGGGGTCTAATAGTGTTTAATCATTTCTTTAGAAAGCTGCGAATCCCCACGTCTAATAAGAAAGACGGAAAAGGTGTTGATTTATCCGCCTCTTGTCCGTGACTGTCTGTAACACAGAGATAAAGCTCCGCTGGAGAAAATGGAAACCGCAGCTGACACAACACGGCTCAGCGCTGCGCTTGATTTTTGCCAATTTCTCCTCGAACACATCAGGACATAATGGCCACCGTCGCAGCCCCGTCTGAGGGTATTGATTTGAAACTAACCTTTGCTGTGAAATATGAAAGAAGCCAAATGGTGTTTATGAATGTCCGCTGTAATTGGAATGAGCAGATGTTGCAATATTGTTCCGCTGTGTTCAATAACAGACTCCTCACGCCATTTTTTCTCCTCTGCCCTGTCGTTCCAATCCCCCCTTTTCCCTTTTCATTTCCCTCCGCTGGCCCATCTTTCTTCCTCACCGCTGTCCTTTTCTCCCACTCCGTCCCCGCCGTCCCATGTCCTCAGACTCTGTGCTGTGCGCTGTGGCTGTGCTAAGTGACTAAGCGGAGCCCCACGAGCCATGGAGGAGATGGACAGTAAACCCTACCAGCCGTTGTCTAAGGGTCGCCATGAGATGGAGATGTCCTACACCAGCTCGTCTGACGAGAGCGAGGACGGCCGCGCCCACCACCGCTCCTACACCTCCCGCGAAACCCTACCTGACTACACGCACGAGCTACGCCTGACTCTGGGCTCGCACCGAGAGAGACAGAGCAGCTACACCCAGCCTCAGCCAGGTACGCAGCACCTTCACCTCCCAGGTAGAGAGGACGGAGGTATGGACACTGGAATACAAAGACACACACAAGGACACAAATCCTCTACAGCCTTTATTTCAGGAAAACATGACACACACACACTTTTACATGTTGTTATTTCCGTTTAAGGGTCAATTTTGAAGTGCTGTACAAACTGTGTAAAACATATATGCACACATATATACTTATATATATTTTGAGAAATATATGTTAAAATTCAAAAATATAAAAATGTAAAGATATAGGAAGGATTTGTCAGAATAAAGCAAAATAAACCCAAAAAGTTTTTTAACAGGATTTAAAGTGGTTGCAGCCTTATTATGCACACTGAGGGAAAACTGAGGCTGTTCAAAGTACTTAACCACACACTGTATATTATTGACCTTTTTACAATTAATGTGTTATAGATATAAAGGACTAATCTAGACTGTAAAACTAAAATAAACTGAATGTGTCCCTTCAAAGTAAAAGCACTAATTACACAATGACAAAATACTGTTAGTAGTAAAACCTGATTTATTAACATGAATGTGGCACCTGAGAATTAGAGATATAAGGTTTTAACCCAACGCTGTATTTCCAAATGGAGTTTAGGATAAAATAATGCAAATTTGTGGATTTTAAACATCTGCCAGTATGATTACCTAAAAACCCTAAAAGCAGCAGAAACTCCTCAAATATGCACAGTGCTCTCTGTAATTAATCCTCCTTATAAAACTCCTGAGATGTTTGTTTCAAACGCATTGTGCCATGGAGCACAAACACAGCAGAGACGGAGCCAAAGCATTTACGCAAAGATTTATATATTTAATCTATAGTGAAGTCTTAAAAATAAGTTGTAAGGACCGTCATTGCATTCATTTAGTGTGGGACAAACAGCCAGACGTCCCTCTGAAATGAAGCACAGACTTCCACAAAATACTTAAGTCCATAAACCTCTAAATTTTACAGCCCCGAGTAAATGTACTTAGATACATTCTGCCTCAGCACACAATATAAGCATATACACACACACACTCACACACACACACGCAGGTCCTTAAAAGGGCCTGTGTGAATTACCTATTACAGTCCAGTATGAGCCAGAAGGACAGTCGGAGGCAGCCAATTACCTCTTCTCCACGGAGGTGATATTTCTCTCCCACAGCTAAACTAGGTCAACCCCAAACCTCTCTGGCCTCACCTGGGGTGGAACACCACCCATCATTACACACACATTCTCACACACACACACACACAGACACGGGGCAGACATAGGCACACACACACACAGGTTGACACACACACACACACACACAGGGGGGAGAAAAAGCCCTCCTCCCTGCTGGTGACAGGAGGAGAAATGGGCCAGTGCGTGCTGTGATGGATGGCCTTTATGCAGGTCATGTGTGGTGTTAAGAGAGAAGCCGCGCCTCATCAGGTGCACGACGCTGCGCGGGGTTCACAGTGATCAATAGATCCTCTTCGCTGCCTCTCCCGCACCCCAACCTCCCGCTACTCAGCCAGACCTGCCCACCACCATGCTAACCAGCAGCATTACCTATTCATAACAGTTACAGCACCTGACAGGCTGGCTGCTCCGGGGGATTTCATGCCTTGAATGCCATATGTTATGGATTTAGTGGTGTTATTCGGCACAAAGCCACCTATCCTTGCCCGTTAGTCATCATCAGGTTGCTTTGATGTCTTCCCGTACGTCGCCATGTCAAAGAGCGCTTGGCTTTTCTCAACAGTTACCCAGCCTTTCTCTCTCCATAACAAATAGCGTCCCCTGCCATCAGTGTCATATGGTAAGTTGCGAGCTCTCCCCCAAAGCAGCCTTTGAAATGTCAATGGCAGCCTGTTCTGCAAAGCACATCTGTTCATCTCTGGGCACCGGAGCTATATATAGTATACCCGACCTAAGTAACCAACTGTTAAGGGGGGACATCGCCTCCAGTGACTTTTTTAATGGATTACGGTGTTCCCAACAAGGATCGGCCACTTGCCCACCTCCCTGCTCCTCATATTCCCCCTCATTTTCTAACTCGGCCCCTTATCCTCTCCTCCCTTTTCCCCCCTTTTCATTCCCTTTCTCCCATCTGTTTGTTTTTGCTGAAGTTACAGATGTCTGCTTTATCAGTGGGCTTGTAAGCAGGTAGTGTACACCATAAAGGGATAAGAAATATAGAAGAGGTCTGTAATGAAAATGGAGGGTTTAGAAAATGGGTTTAGTCCCATTCAACAGTAATTACCCATGATATTTTCGTCGCAATGAATAGAAATGCAAATCCTCAGCGTGTACAAAGCCCTTGTTGTAACATACATTCCATTGAACACAATACAGCTTGATGACTTTTCACTTGGCTGTCACTCTATATTTGTTTGCCGCAAGGAAATTGCCTGTTTGCTCCCGAATTGCCCTCTTGCAGCCAATTTGTGCTAAACAGCAGCAGCCAGCCAGCCATTCTGCGCCGGTTTAATTCCAGCCGAGCAGCGTGTGAGCCACAGTTGGTCGCGACCCCATCAAACCGCCGCAGCAGGACACCACGCTGGTCAATGGAGTGGTCAACGGGACTGTGGCTGTTATTGAAACACTGCGGTTCACGTTCAGAGGACCCGAGCTAACACACATATTAACCACTAAGTGAGAAACAAAGCAACTCTTTCCTCAGCCTTCAGTCTTCTGCTGAGCCTTTATTAGTATCTGCTGCACGCTGGATGTGCCTTAAATTTCTATTTTCTAATCGCATCATTTCCCTCACTTCCCCTCACACATTCTAAACACTTAACAAAGATGGCAAAGAAGAACCGCCAGTATGAAAAAAGTGGAGTTCAATTGAATCGAATTGAATTGGGAGTGTAACCAGAGGACCTACACAGTAGATCTGGTGTTCTCAGATAACAGGTTGATGCTTGGGATTGGGAGGCATTCTAATACCTGAAAGCATAGAAGGCTCATTTTTTCCCCTCAGTCTGAGTCAATATTAATAAGGTTTGATCTTTATCTGATCTCTTCACCCCACCAAGGAGAATATAGATGAGATCAGTGCTCTGTTTGAGCAGCAGTTCAATACATCTCGGGCTCAATAACACACATCAGGCAGTCTGAACAGGATATGTCTTTGCTGCAAATGGTTAAGAAAAATATCCAGGGTGGCATTTTGATTTGGACTTTTTGCGGTAAAAAGTTTTAATAAATGCTTGCCTGTGTATCGACGCCTGTGTGGGAGAGCTTTGGTGTTTGTATTGTAAATGCCAGGCAGTAAAAAAAAAAACAGCCAACGAAAAAAACAACCTTCCATGTAAGTTGCCAAAGCAAATAGGAACACAAGCCAGGTTTAGATGTTTTATGTCTATAGACTCAGAGCCGCACATTCAGGCAGGGGGGTACAGATGTGAGAGAGAGAGAGGGAGAGAGAGAGAGGGTGAGAGAGACAGAGAGATAGAGAGAAATGGGTCTTGCGTAGTCAAGCATATTTCCCTGTCTCCCGACCGTCTCTGCAGCTCTCTGTCTGTCTCCCCCCAGTTTGATCTCTTTGAAAATAAAAAATTAGAGCCATTTAGTCGTGGAGCTGAGTGACAAAATCCACTTTCTTTCAATATTACATTTCATCGACTGAATTAAACGTGCTATTGTTCTTTCAGTCCTGCAAAATAAATAGTTCCTGTCTCAACATCTCTGTGGACGAAATACAAACCGCCCTTTGGCAATTTTCTTGGACAGAATTCATCAATGAAGATACGTTTTGTTGCAAAGAACTAATTTGGTATACGAAGTCTATAAGATAGAGAAGGAGAGAGTACTTTACTAATCCCTATGGGAATGGGGAGCAGCTAAGTCACATCAGCCACAAAAGCCCACTAATAAGGACCTTCACATGCTGGTACAAGAATCAAAGAGGAGGTAATAAGAGATCAATAACTAAGCCATATTAATAAACAAGGCCAAAAGCCTGGAATATAATGATCTGAACTCTATAATAAGACGATACTCCACAGCTAAGACGTATAATGGATGTGTAAAGAAAGAGTTTGAGTGTGCTGCACATCCACTCTATATAAATAATTGGTCAGTACAAAGCCTGGATTTGACATCGTGCCCCCTGTTTACACCAATCTGTCTCCCTCTCATCCAGATTTAGAATTCTGTAAGCCTGGACAGATGAGGAGCCCCGACTACCTCCTCCACCAACAGCAGCAGCAGCAGCAGCAGCGTCAGGAGGAAGAGGAGGAAGCTCTGTGCTCCGGGCCGCCGGCTCACGTCCGGGGCCGCGGCTACTCTCTGGGCGTGGGCTCGGACGTGGACACGGAGCCCGAGGTGGACCCGTCCCCCGCCCACGGCCTGCAGCACATGTGGATGCGCGGCCTCAAGTCCGAGCAGAGCTCCTGCCTGACGAGCCGCGCCAACTCGGCCCTGTCCCTCACCGACACCGAGCACGACAGGAAGTCTGAGCCCGACAATGGTGAGCAAAACTCCTCTCTTACTGTGTATTTGGGAATTATCCATGACTCTGTCACATGCGGCGAGGATATCGAGTTTGGGAGTATCACTGGCTTAGCAGATGGTTTAGTGCAGTATTGACGCTGCATTTTGTGCGTGCATGCAGGTTGTTAAGGCGTGTAGCACACCAGGATGTGCTGAAGTCAGGGTATCGCTGTGTTTCTCCCATCTGAATCCATTTCACATTACATCCTCACACTATCACAAATATAAAGCAAAGAAGTTTCTATGCCAGGAACACACGGAACAAACAACAAATAACATGACTTCACCTTTCCGGCTCCAAATAACAGCCGAGGGCAGTTACATGATGGAACATCGGTCCGGTTTGGAGTGATGCTGTTGCTCAAGTTCCCGCCTCTTTGAAGGCTCTTTGAAGTGATTTAATACCGAAAACATGCAGTTGGTTATCTGGTATCTGAGACAAGCTTTAATTAGAGTTGTAGCGCAGTGATGAACATCCACAGGCCTGGAAATCCATCAGAGGCTGAGGCGGGGGTTCGGTTCAAGGCCTGGGGGACGGCAATCACAGGGGGTCCAGCTTCTACCTGGCTGTCTGCTGGGTGCCAGAGGGCAAATGACAACTGTCTCTGTGGGAGAGAGCCCGGAAGGGACCAGAAGCCAGGAGGACGAGGAGGAGGCAGAGGAGGAGGGGGGGTGATGAAGAAGATACAGAGGCCAACTAGAGAAGAGTCTGGGATGGTGCCAGCTATCTGTCGCGCACTGCTGGGCTTGGCTGGGCTCCCTGCAGATGGAGAGTTAGTTAGAGGAGCACATAAACAAAGACGGAGCTCTCCAGCCCATCCCCAAGGGCACTGTCTGTTTATGTGCCTCAAAAAGGTGGAACATATTCAGTGGCAGAGGAAAGGAAGGGTGACAGCCAGAGAAGGGAAAAAAGCCAAATTACAAAGGAGGGACTAAGTGAGCAAAGACGGTAATGGGAGAATAGAAATGGTAATGTAATGGCATAATTAGAATGAGGGTGAAGGAATGAGTGGTGGAGGGTGAAATAGGTGAAGGAGAAAGCAGGTAGTGATTGAGGATTAGACAAAGATGGTGGCGGAGGGAAGAGGAGGGGAAGAGGAGGGAATGGAAAGGATCGCGCTCGGAAAGGGATCGAGAAGCGCTTGTTTATGTGGAGATGCGCCCAGGGTGCCGTTTGATGAGGGGGGGGATTGGACACGGAGTCGGCTCCCGGGCAGAATCACCCTACCGAGGAAAGAGAGTGTAAAAAAATAGAGAGAGCGAGAGAGAGAGAGAGAGAGAGGAAGAGAGAGAGAGAGGTTTCGGTATTACACAGCAATCAATTTGCAGTGGCTGTGTGCATATGGACCAAAGTTATTACCATGTGAGATGAGGAACTCCATCTTTATCCGGGGGGTCAGAGCGAAAGCTGCAGAGAGCCGGCAGATGGGCACGGAGAGGAGAGGAAACAGGGAAGCAAATGAGGATGGATGAAGTCTCAGAAGTGAGCGGGGGGAGAGGACGGGAACGTTCAAAGCGCTCGGCTTCACAGCCAGAACGTGCCGGGAGAGGCGCATTATGTGGCACTGCTGCTTTCAATATGATGTGTCAGATGAAGGGGCTGGATATTGGATGAGTCACCCAACCTTAAAACCGCCCCACGCACACACGCACGCACACACACACGCACACACACACACACACGCACACACACACTTTTTACTATATACAGCTATACCTGTATCTACTCTCTGCTTGTATCCTGCTGCGTTTGAGGTTTCCTTCAGTCGTCTTCCTCCCTGGGGGACCCGGTGTGAATCTGAATACTTACCTCCTCCTCTCTTATCTTAATCCCGTGCCAATCTGCCGCGTCTGTAATTTATACATGCTATATTTCTGGAAACGCCGAGGTCATCCCATAATATTTGTCCCGTGCGAATTGACGTCTCAGTAATTGGGGTCGCGGTGAGTCTTCCTTTATTCTGCATGGCTTACAACTTCCTGTAGTCGAGCGTTCTACTCACTTTACTGACAAAATACTCCTATTTAATATAATTTACTTTACCCACTTGTTGCTTTACTCTATTCATATCCAGCAAAGATCCCTGAGATTTGATCTACAAATGCCAGCAAAGTACAGATTCCTTTTATTCCCTTTATCCAGAGTGAACGGCCCCAGAT
The DNA here is from genome assembly GCF_046128005.1 of Genypterus blacodes. Classification (NCBI taxonomy): domain Eukaryota; kingdom Metazoa; phylum Chordata; class Actinopteri; order Ophidiiformes; family Ophidiidae; genus Genypterus; species Genypterus blacodes. The sequence goes on from NW_027466837.1 coordinate 822,122, forward strand.
GAAACATATTGATCTGGGGTTGTAAATCAAATATTACTATTATCTAGTAAAAACCCTCACATGTAGGCGGTGTTCTCTCTCTCTCTCTCACACTCTCCATGTCTAAATGAAGCTCTGTTGTCTGTCTGTACTGTGAGTAAAATGTAAACACGAGCAGACTTGATAGGATTGATGGCACGTTGCGTAATCCCAGTATGAGGAAGTTCACACGGAGGTGGCTCACTTCAACTACACGCATGAGTAAATGGATTAGTCACGGCCTAATCTGGGTCTGTTCCCAGGCGGCATACTGTGATTTTGGCCAACTTCAATCGCTTTTATTACGGACTTGGACGACAACGTTTTATAGCCTTAATGTCGGCGTAATGAGCGTTTGCGTTTTTGGCTTTTTAAAGAAGCGGAGCCGACCGGGGGAGTCGCTCCATTTTAAGGTGAAAAGTGTCTCGGCTTTCCCCCCCTGGAGACTTTTCATCCTTTCCTTTCCACCTTTCCTAACCGTACCAAGCTGCTCACACTGATAGATGAAAACCTTCTACCTCCAATTTTGTATGATCACCAGGTTCCAGCTCGTGTTAATGCATTAGTAACAGACAGGCTCCATTCATGACTTTTACTTGTAATAGTGTATTTTTAAATGATTTGTCAGCCTCTTTCCTCACCGTTCCACTTTCCCCCTGCGGAACATGTTCTTCCTCTCCTTGTTACTCATACTTTACCTCTTCACCCGTCTCCGTGCCTCCTCTGGCGCCTGTATCCTTTACTCGCCAACTTTTTTTTTTCTTCCCTTCCCTCCCTTCTCGCCACCAACACCCCATTTATTCTCATCCCCTTCCTGTCCATCTCCCTCTGACACGTGGCCAGGTGTGTCCATGCGTGGCATCCTCTAATAGAAAATGCATTATGGATGTCACATTTCTCTCCATCAGCACAACAAAGTCTCCAACGCCCCTCTGTTCCCGGCGATAATGAAACTTAGAGCCATTCGCAAAAAAAGATGTTGGCCCAAAGGGGCTGGAATCAAAAAAGCTAACGTCCCTGCCAAAATGAAAGTGCATTTTAAGTCGAGCCCGACCTTGCTCTCCCTTTGTCTTCAGACCTCGCCCCCTCCCAAACCCATTAATGATGTCAGCTTCAAACTGGCAGGAATCCTTTTGTTCCCGCTCTGATTGAAGCTGACAAGTCAATTTAGTCTGCGTGTGTGCGTGTGTGTGTGTGTGTGTGTGTATACGTGTCGATCTGTGTGATTTTGACTGAGGGAAATAGAGAGAACGAAGGACAGATTAAGGAAGAGGGAGAGAGAGATGTCTGCATGTGACCGGTGTTTGCACAGATGTCTGTCTGTAGTTCGTGTGTGTGTGTGGGCGTGCGTGGGGGTGCATGTCCAACAGTGACACCTCCCTGGAGGAAGGCTGTAGGCATTCTGCAGCGCCAGTCAGGGCCGGCTGACAAACTCCAGTAAACATCAACACCTTGAATTGACGACAATGCAACACCAGAGGAGAGGAGACAGGCAGCGTGCGGACCAAATACGGTTCAGCTGGAGTTTACCGCTGACACACACACACACACACACACACACACAGGTGCCTGAATGCAAATGCTGCAGGTTCACCGGCGTCCAGCGGTAATCAGCAACTGTGATTGAATTTTGACGAATCAATCAAGCGTGAGTGATGGAAATGACAAATTTTTCAAAATGCGGCAAAAAGAGTTGTTCTGTTTTTGGACACAGCTTTGATGTGGAAACACAGGAAAGTAAAACCAAACATAACTGAGCTATTACACGGAAAGCAGCAGTGAAATCGATGCATTTACCAGCAGCGAAGGGTTTTGACTATTTAAAGGAAGGAATGCATCTGAAACAGCTTCACTCTGCTGTTGTCTCTCCGTCTTCCACTGTTTCCTCAGTGTGTTTGTGTGTGTGTTGTGTTTTGTATTGTATCAATTGTTTGATTTAAGTTTTTCATGTTGTGAGTTTTGTTTGCTTATTGACGGAAACGCTGCTTGAATTCAAAGTTTATTTTTACTCAAATTTTACTTGAAAACCTGGATGGCAACATAGCAGAGTATAAAAAAATTTTGTGAGACTTTCACACCAAAAGTTTGCAAATAAATGAGGGAACGCTGCTGCACTGAAACTATCCACGATTGGAATTGTGTGAAATCCAGTGAAGCTTCTGGAGCCCCATGCTGTGACAAACACACAACTTTCCTCTAACTGGTGACAATTTTTGGTCCAGAGGGAGCCGCACGCTGTCGTGTGTGTCGGTGTGTCGTGTGTCGGTGTGTCGTGTCCTGGTGGAACCAGTGTGTGCTGGGTTCTGTCCCAGAATAGCATCCAGTGAGTCGCACCACTTACTGCTTCATCCGTCACACACACTTTGTGACGCTCGCAGTCGTGTTTCATTGCGTAATTTTTTGCAGCGTTTGTGTTATGAGAGGTTCAATGTCAACATCATGTTAGTGTACGAGACGGCCTTATGTTCTGCAGTGTGATAAAGTAAGCCAAGGGAAATAGCAGATGTAAAAAATAAAATAAAATAAAATAAAATAAAATAAAATAAAATAAAACAAATAAAATAAAATATAAAATAAAATAAAATGAAATGAAATGAAATGAAATGAAATGAAATGAAATGAAATAAAATAAAATAAATGTTTTTTATAAATAATAATAATAATATGATATATGTTTTTTATTGTATAATAATAAAATAAAAAGGTGACACCCAGTAGTCATCCACTTGAAGCATCAGCTGCAGTGTCCCTGGTTCCTGGTTCTGTGGTGTAAACATACATCAGTTCCGGAAAATTTCCCAGGCTTTGAAAAATTAGTATTGATACAAAATTAGAAAGGGAAACGAGGGTGAGAGAGACAGAGACAAAGAGAGAGAGAGAGGAGATAGATTTGGTGTCAGTTATCTGAATTACTGCAGAGTGGAACAATAAAAAACTACATTAGCCGTATTATCTGGGTTACAACGCCGTCCCATAATGAGATGCTAATTAATTGACCACTCTTTCATTAGTCTAATCAGCTTTGGATTTACTCTGGCCTATTATCTATCTTCTCAGCTTATCATTTTACTGGCTTTTGGGATTGACACGTTGGCACGCAGCGGCAGGCGGCGACTCGACTTTTACATCGGCGGCTTTTCATACATCAATTGTCCTTAAAGCAAAACAGATCTAAGGCCGACTGCTAACAGCGAGCCGATGAAAGGCTCTGTCGTTCATTATGGTAGATAAATTTCCCTGCTAAAATGCAAATTTGTCTGTAATTACCAAGGCCCGGGTAAGCACTTGATTCTGATTGGCCGTAGGACGTCCATTACTTTTTTTAAAACTTGACAACTCCCTTATAGCTGTCTGATCACGCCGCTAAATTAATACACGAGGAAGGTTGGAGTGTTCCATTTTCCGCCGCACACTGGCAGATAATGCTTTGAAGAAAATGGCTTTTCAAATTGCCTCCAACAGTTACAGACCTCCAGTTAGCAATCAAGCCTGATGAAAGCGGCACCGCTGCTCCACAACAGCTTCGTTTGGATGTCACCCTGAGCGACGCCGCCTCGTCCGGACTCGCCGACCCGACAGGGCAGGGTCGCCGTGTCTCCGGCTAAACCAGACAGTTCACACGTGCTCTGTGGATGTAATGTCAACACAGTCACTTCCTGAGCTCTCTAACGATGATGAACACAGAGGAAGACTCCTTCACTAAGGCTTCATCTAATAATGATCAGACTTTATTAGGAGATAAATGTAGATTCACGTTGCAGCATTTCACCAGCAGGCAGATTTCCACAGTAAAACATATCAAAGACCTTCTTTCTCCTTTTAAGCCTGTGAGATCAGAACAGAGGCCCCCGGTCCACACGAGCCTGAAATCATTGGAAAAAGCTACCGGGGCATTGAAGCTGCGATTATTACTGATCAAAATGAGCACAAAGACATTACAGCGCCTGGATCAGGAGATAATCATCACTGAACCAGTTTATCACAGCAGCCTACCAGCTGACAGCACAGAAACGGCTGACTGATGGCCGGGTTATGAAGTTATTGATAATCAGGTTGACTGATGTTTCATAATGTGCCACAAAAGACTCTTTAAGCAGAATGAGCTGCAGCCACTCAGCTTTGGCTGCAAATTATGGCAAAACGATGAAGAGAATGTGTGACTGGTTATTGCAGCGCCCCCATCAGGCTGTCTGAGGTATCACTGTGACAGACGCACCCTCTTTTTGGCACTGCAGAGGTTTTAAAATAGACCTTAAACGAAAATAAGAACATGGAAATCTGCCTCACATGTCTGCTTTAATATCTCCCTCTGTATTATGCCGCTGTGGGCAGTGTTGCAAATCACTGGGCCGCGCTTCTTTACGTGAGCACTTTGACAAGGAAATGCAGAGGAAGAGGAGTGTGAAATTGTAAACACGGTGCTGTAAACTTCCCCAGAACACCAGGAAGCTGCTCGTCACCGTACGCAGAGCCGGAGCCGGGGTTTCTGCTCAAACCAGAGCCGATGAGTTTTGAAATCATTAGTGAATTTTATGGAACATTCTGAAGTTGCTGTGTTTGCTGCAGCCAGAGGAGAAAGTGTTCAGTTCACAGTAAACAAGGTCATGTAGCGGTGAGGACGCGGCCTGTGTTCACAGATACAAAGTGAAGGAAATGGAGGGAAAACGTAAACAAGCGGATATTTCATCCTTGACTTTTATAACCACCGCCACTTAAATGAATGACTGTTTTTGCGGCGAAGATCCAGTTCCCTGGCGGATTTTCTACGTTTCTGATTCTCACGGCTCCTTATATTGAAAACAAACAAAAGCGCTCCTGCACACTTTTTTTAGTAAAAAAAAGCTAAAAAATAATGAGCTCTAAAGATGAAGAGTGCAGCAGTATTATGAGATGAGGGGCACACAGAGGTTTGGAGGTTTCACTCTTTTGTGCATTTAATTATGTTACTTAATGAGGCGGCTATTGACACACACTCTTTCAGACACTTTTCCTGATTTGTGTTGATTTGAGTTTATATACAACGTCCAGGAAGGAAAAAACACTAAATATGTTGCAGCACCTTCATTTGTGAGGTAAGCAGGAGTGGACGGTCCAGCAGAAGGACAAATGGCTGTGAATATTCTGCTGCTCTGTCTTTTTGTTCACCCGCATGGGACACTAATTCCAAAATTGACTTTAATTGCAGGAGAAAGGGGGCCACGAGGCTTTTCACACTCATTTACATTTCTCCTAATGTGCCGGACTGCAATAAGTGAAGGATAAGCAAAAAGGAACACAATCTGCTTTGTCTTGAATGGGAGCGAATGCAGAGTTACGCCCGAGCACAAGATGCCTGCCAGCGCTTCAGAATATCTTCACACTAAATGAAGGCACATTGCCCCAAAATAAATCGCTGCCATTAGACCTTCAAATAAAGTCATTTAAAATATATTAAACATGCTGAGCACAACCTCAAGTCTCAGACAGATTTATTTTTTTTTGCCCCGTGTCCTTGGCTTGAAATAAGACAACCATGAATGTTACCTTAAGCACAAATGTTATATTCCTACTACAAACTAGGTTGGTCCAGGACTTTGGGGACTGCACAATGTCATCAAGGAGCATTCACATCCTTCATAAACACGCTCCATTATTCCTATAATGATCCGCCAAAGTTTCACAGTCAACTTTGGTCGAGCTGTGTTCAAGTAAGTGTTGCGGAAGGTTAGAGAGGGCGCGGAGACAAAGGGTGGACGAGAGGATCTGAAACACTGACCTTACGGTTTAATGAGCAGGCATACAGCGAGGAGGGAGACAAAAGCGAGGCGGAAGATAGCGAGGCAAAAGGCTTCCTGGCAAGCAAAGACAATGCCCAGGATATTTGAAAACCATCATTAAGAGTTTGGTATTATTAGGATTTTTAAAGACCCGGTGCTGTGAAAATCTTACTTTTTCAACTAAAACATGTCATTTCTGCTCCAGTGTAGAGTCTTTGCTTCACTAGAATTGCTTGGCTCATTTTTAATAATCTGAGATGAAAGGTTTATGAGCAGAAATCAGACAACTGGCGAATGCAGTTTGATTTCCCATGTTTGCAGACTGAACAAACACAAACAATAAGATTTCAGGTGATTTTTATTTGTAAGTTACATCTGACAAAGGTTTAATTTTGACAGACATGTGAGAGAGCTTCTGATTCCAGTGTGAAGGAAAGAGATAAACACACGCCACAGTAAAGAAACAGCTTCAACATCAATTTGTCAGACTGGCTTTGATTGTAATGAAGAAGGAATTAATGATGGAATTAAAATGATGAAGTGGCCACTGTGAATCAGCCGTCAGCTCAAACTGTTTGTTCTGTCTGATAATGATTGCGAGTCTGATAGAATGATAATGTTTCAGCACACGAACGTTACACACACACACACACACAACCGCAACCTCCTGCATCCAAACCGGTCAGAAAAGACAACAACAAGATGGAAAGTGCCAAAGGGAATTGTTTTACTTTGTTAAATTATTAGTTTTATTTTTAGTTTGGTTTATTATTTTTAAAGAGACATTATTAAACACAAATTAACTGTGTGAATGTGTCAGATTGGGCAATAGGGATTAATTTTTCATCAGTTGTCCCTGAGCAAGTTAATAGAAATACTCCAGTAAATATAAAAACAATTTACATTTACAGGCTGTTAAACTGAGTGTCACTCTGCGTCCAAACACATTTTAAACGACGAACCTGCAACCGCTCCATGCGTATTTGAACGCTGATCAATGAATCGATTACCTTCAGCCCGTAACAACAATGAGCTCTTGAACGCCGCATGAGCGTCACTTTCAGACGCTCCCCTGCGGACCAAGATGGAGGCCGTGGAGATTTCCGCTAATTTGACAAAAGTCCATCGGGATAACGTGGAATAGTTAAGTAAGAGTCTGTGGACGTTTGTTAAGCTTATTGCTCAGATGTGAACCTTGTATTTAAAAGATTTGAAGCAGCTTGATAGGTTGAATATGCTCCTATGTGTTAGCAACATGGAGCCGCACCGCCGTGGAGCTGCTGAGTGTCAGACTGAGGGTCCGTCAACAACTCACAACAATTACAACGGGTGAGTTTGTGCTCCAATTAGAACCCGGAAGTCTAAAAAGTTCCGCCCACCACACACACGCACACACACAACTATCAACAACCGTCACGAACTCAGTTAACACATGAAAGGGAACTAATCAAACTTGTTAAAAGGAGCTAAACGTGTTTGAAGTGTGTGTGTATGTGTAGTAGCAGCTCTGAGGCAGCAACAGGTGTTTAGCAGGATTTAGCTTCCAGATGGGAATCTGACGTTCCGGATTTCTCTCCTTTATGATGCAACACGACTCTTATTTAGGAAACTCTCTCTCCGGCCTCCTAATGAGGCGGTCAGGGACGCTGGGAGATAAGAGCACTCAGCCTACGTGATGTTAAATGGAGTTTGTGTGTTTTTCCTCGCGCTGATGTTGAGAGACACAAATGTCCTTTTGGCAACTCTGTAACCACGGTGACCTCAGAGGAATCGGCAACCTACAACCCAGACAGACACACAGACACACATATACTGTATATATATACACCTTCGTGCTACATGCAAGAGTCTTCCTGACCCTGTTGTGTGTCTGTGTGCGTGTGTGCGTGCGTGCGTATGTGTAAGTCTAAGTGGCAACACCAGACAAACAGCCGCATACTCTAACTCCCTTCTTGGCTTCTGGAGGCCCAGGGGGTTTTGCAGGAATGGATTTGTCTATTAGCTCGTAAAGAACATTGCTCAGTGCCATATCGATCATCTGAGCTGTAACGTTTAGGGTCTTTAAGTTGTAGAGTTGATCTAGTGGTACACGGACTCCCCTGGCTATTTTACCAGAGTGAGAGATGATCAACTTAACCCTGGCGCCATGCTTGGCCAGAGGAAACGCTATAAACACGTCCGCTGGAGCTGGAAACCTTTTTTATTGAACCGTGCTCTCAGCCGTCCAGGAGACGCTGAGGATCCTGCAGGTTGCTTGTTGTAGCCGGCCCCGGTCACGCCGTACCCGGGGCGCTAACGGCGGCCTCGTCACGTAGTTAGCCATGCAGGATCGTCTGCTTGACAAGCTGTCAGAGAGTCCGACTCCACCCTGCCGTCCTAATGTAGGACCTTTACAGCCCACTGATCCAGGGCCAGACCTGCTGGACTGCAGGCCAGGATGATGGGAGTGTGTGTGTGTCTGTGTGCATCTGTGTGACTGTGTGTGTTTGTGTTTGTGTGTGTGTGTGTCTGTGAGTAAGAGGAAAAAAAGTAATGATTCTTTTCTGTTTTTTCTCTCTCGCTCTCTCTCTCTCTCTCTCTCTCTCTTTCTCTCTCTCTCTCTCTCTCTGCCTCTGTCTCCCTCTCTCTCTGTCTCTGTCTCCCTCTCTCTATGTCTCTCTCTCTCCTTCTTTCTCTCTCTCTCCTTCCCTCTCTCTCTCTCCGTCTCTCCCTCTCTGTCTCTCTCTCTCCTTCACTCTCTCTCTCTCCCTCTCTCTGTCTCTCTCTCTCCTTCTGTCTCTCCCTCTCTCTCCTTCCCTCTCTCCTCTCTCTCTCTCTGCGTGAGCGCTCTCCCCCCTCCCTTCCCCTATTTTCATCTCACTACCATGGCAACAGTCATCAAATCAGAGCATAAGCTGCAGCTCTCAGCTCACCGTCTGTCTGTTTACATACTGTGTGATGGAAATTACAGCGTCCAGTCACCACTTACCATTTTAATAAGCAGTGGTGGCCGCTACAATTTCACCCTCACCCACACAGCCGACTAGGTGAGAGGGGAGCTGCTCTTTTTTTTAATAAACAGTGAAAGAACGGGACTTAAAAGTGTTTTCAGCTCGCGGCCGTGTTGCTGTATTAAAATGAGAGGAGAGCCTGGTGAGTGGCACATGAATAAGCTCAGTGCAGAGAGGAACAATAGCCCTGAGAGTGTACTGAGAGATTAGTGCAAATGGGAGAGCGGTGCAGTGGGGAAGGAGAGGCTGAGTGGGCGGAGGACACCTAGGTGTGTGTGTGTGTGTGTGTGTGTGTGTGTGTGTGTGTGTGTGTGTGTGTGTGTGTGTGTGTGTGTGTGTGTGTGTGTGTGTGTGTGTGTGTGTGTGTGTGTGTGTGTGTGTGTGTGTGTGTGTGTGTGTGTGTGTGTGTGTGGACGGACACGCACACAATAGCCGCGTTTCCGTGCAGCCACTGTTTATGCAGATTTGACACGTCGCAATGAAAGTGCAGGTATGGATTCTTCAAAACGCACAACAAAGTTTGCGTGCTCACAAAGTTAAACGCGGTGAAGCTTGAACGAGAACGTGAACGCGTTCGCCGCATTAAAAGGTTGCCATACAACGTGCGTTTGAGAGGGAAGCCGCAACGCAAACCACAACAGGAGCTGAGGAACTGCAGAGGAACACGCAGACCTGCTTCATCTCAGGGAGAAAGCCTGAAGTCTGAAGCAGCAGCAGTTTCAGTTTCAGCTCCGGTCGCTCTTTCTTCTCTTATTGTTTGTACATGTCTGATGGAAATGTTGTCCAATTCACATTTTCTCTTAGCCTTGTATTGGCTTGAATGCAGCGGCTGAGATGAGTCAGTGTTTATTTCCGTGGCGGCGGCGGTGTTACAATGCCGCTGAGCGCAGCAGGAGTGACGAGGTCGCTGAGGTGAGGAAGAGGAAATTAAAAAGTGATCAAAAACAGGATTCTTCTTCTTTTTTCCCCGTTTACACGCAGCAGCCTGCTGCTGGTGTGAACGGAGTGTTTGAAAGCACCGACAATGACAGGCAGAGAACAAGAAAAGTTATCAATCCAGCAGCTTTCTCTCCGGAACAAAAGCCTCCTCAGTGTGAGCGACGGCGTCACTGCCAGAGCGGTGTGGCTGAGCACGCACACACACACACACACACACACACACACACACACACACACACACACACACACACACACACACACACACACACACACACACACACACACACACAGCCGAGCAGGTGGAGTGAGAACAGTCACCTACAGCTTCGCCGCTATCCTGATAATCAGAATTGTCGTTGGAATCTGCACGAGCATTTCAGCGCGTTTGCCAGGAGAGTGTCAGCGCCGCTAATGGCAGCATAGTGGCTCCTCTGCCATTAACAATGGCTGCCATTTTAATGGCTGCTTCTCTTCCAGTGCCGGCGGAGTGACGCCGCCAGCCGCACTCCTGCCATAGCTGCGGCGGTGCCAGTGTTAAAGGCTGCCACGGGCGCGGCGGTGCCAGTAGTAGAGGCTGTTGTTAACATGGCACGCTGCCCTGAGCCTGTCAGACCTCCGGGGTGTGTGCACCACCTGTCATTATCAGCCCTCAGCGCTGGCAGCCGCAGACAGCTAATGGTCCACTGGGTCTCACCCAACAATCTGCTGACCAGTGTGAGTGCTGCTGGTTGGACGGCTCGACACCTACGCGTGCCCATATGTGCTCATACATGTGCCCGTACACACACACACACGCATGTCCGGTGGAAGCTCTCTGGTGAGTGTAAACTCTGATGGTGGAGTAAAGTTTCCCGCCACTCGCTCGCTCGCTCGCTCGCTCGCTCGGTGATGTATGAGCCTATTTCACTCATTGCTTTGCGGGGAGGATGGACTCCTCTGCTCACTGGAGGATTGTCTCTATGATTTATTGGAGTGGAGAGCAACCTTTGTCACGAGCAGCTTTTAATTGAAAAAGCCACAATAGGACTTTGGAAAGCCATTAATTGTTGTGGTTAATTAAGGTAAACATTAAATGAAGAGAGTTTTAATTGGTTTCTCTTGATGAGGGTAGGGATCTAGGGTGACCAGAATCTGCATATGTAAATAACCGGAAACTCCTCCAGGCCTTGGCTTTACACACACACACACACACACACACACACACACACACACACACACACACACACACACACACACACACACACACACACACACACACACACACACACACACACACACACACACACACACACACGCGCACACACACGCACACACAGACACACTGTCCCTCTGTTGTTATTTTCTGTTATTGCTTTGTTTCATTCTCTCTCTCTCTTCCTCTCTCTTCCTCTCTCTGTCTCTCTCTCTCTTTCTACCTCTCCCTCTCTCTCCCCATCCACCGATGCATGTCAACACACATACACACACATACTCTCTCTCTCCCTCTGTTTTTATTTTTCTGTTATCACTTTATTTCATTCGTTCTCTCTCTCTCTCTCTATTTGTCTCTCACTCTCTCTCTTTCTACCTCTCCCTCTCTCTCCCCCCATCCACCCATGTCAACACACACACACACGCACACACACACACACACACACACACACACACACACACACACACACACACACACACACACACACACACACCTTAGCCTCCGCCAAGCTGTCAGTGATACAAATAGGTTGCTTCTGTGGAGTGACATTGACGTGATGTATGTAGATGCTAAATGCTAAACTGCCTCTCCCAGCAGAGACACATTTGTTAAGATGAGACATGACAGATTGGCACAAGACATCACCTTCATATTTACAATACATGAGAATCTCCCCCGGCTCCGCCATCCAGGATCCAGGCATGCTGCTTCTCTTTAACACACTGAGAGATTTCCACTGTTTGTGCGTGTGTGTGTGTGTGTGTGTGTCCATATGTGCCTTTCCATCACAACATATTTGGTTGAGCATTTTCTCCTTGTAATATTCATTCAGAAGCTGTCAGAAGTGGCATGAAGTGTAACGACTGCATATGGGAAAACACAGCGGTGCTCTCAGATCTATATGTTTACCTTTTTCTTTGAACAGCTGCAGACTGTGTGTGTGTGTGTGTGTGTGTGTGTGTGTGTGTGTGTGTGTGTGTGTGTGTGTGTGTGTGTGTGTGTGTGTGTGCGTGCGTGGTGCACCCCATAATTTCCCAGATAGATCACCTCCACACCAAATAGATATTAATCGTGCTGTTAAATAAATAGCTCCTTAAAACGCCTCAGATTGCTGCTAAAAGCTCCGGCTTTATGGACGACGGGGGAAAAGGGAAGCGGGTCGGCGGCGTACAGGGGGAGGGGCTGTGAATTTGCATTGCGGTGGCTGCGTTTCAAAGCTTGTGTGTGTGTGTGTGTGTGTGTTTGTGGCGGAGGTGGACGCCTGCTTGATCACCCGGTCACCCTGCTGCAGAGGAACAGCCGCTCCTGGCCAACGCTCCTCTCCTGCCAGTGTTTCACAAAAACTCAACGCGCTGGCGGCTTCCAAACAGATGCTCGGCCCCATTTCCAGATAGTGTTTACGTGTGTGTGTGTGTGTGTGTGTGTGTGTGTGTGCAGTGGGCGGGGTGAGCGCGCAGACGTGCATTTGTATGCAGCGTACGTGTGTGTATCTCTAAAAGCCTGTGCATCACATCCATGTACGCCGTTCCCAAACAGATGTGTGTGTTGTCGTTTTTTTTTTTTTTTTAAACCAATGTGTGTGTGTACGTGCTGAATCAGATCAACACCAGCCGGCACAGAGTCTGGCCAAGGTGGCTAATATACAGGGCACATTATGGGCCACGGACACACACACACACACACACACACACACACACACACACACACACACACACACACACACACACACACACACACACACACACACACACACACACACACACACACATCACAGTATAGACTTGTTAGACATAGGAACACCATATGCAGCCAGTCCACTACATTAACATCCACACACACATGAAGCATTTAGCTGATGTGTGTTTGGGGAGCGGCGCTGAAACGAGGCGCCTGGTTGATAAGAGAGGGAATCACTCTGAACAAAGGCGGGAAACTAAAGAGCACCATCAGATCGACTTGAACGAGCAGGTAGTTGAAGTGTGACGGAGGTGTAACCTGAAGGAGCGGACTCATTTCTGCTCAGAGGGAGGTATGGCGTGTTGTGTGCCTGTGTGATCGTCTTTAACGGGGAGCGTGGCAACAAAAGAAGATCTGTTTGTGTTTTCATTTCTGTGTTGGTGCCCAGTGGTGCGTTACGGCGTCTGGACAGGTTGGGAAGATCCCTGCACGAGAAGGGAGATGAGGGGGGGGCCAGGGGGGGCATGGGGGGCCGGGGGCGCCACGTGAGCCCGGGCGCCTGGTGGCCACAGAGCGCCAAGGCTGATAATTGGGGATGCAGCTCACAATAGGTGGATGCCGTTCCCTCCTCTAGTCTGTTTTTGGGTCAGTGCAGAGGGAGAGAGAGGGAGGGAGGGAGGGAGGGAGAGGGAGGCAAAATGAGTGAGAGTGATATCTGGTACGTCTGTCCTTGCCCCCCGTTGCCCTCAGTCAAATCCTCTCCATTATGCTTTCATGCCTGATTTATGTGATGTGGGTGATGTAGCTGTAGCTTTCTGCTTTACACGACAGAAAACAGAAGGTATAGAGGAGTGTGTGTGTGTGTGTGTGCCTCGCCCGCTCATGGAGCTGCCGGAGCTGGGCTGGACGGGCCCGCGTGCATCCCCCTCGTCTTCGCGCCCCGCTTTGTTTAGCGGCGGCTCCGTTTCCTGAGTGGGCGGGTCTTTGCCGTAGCTATTTACAGAGCGACTTGTCTTTGCCCAACAGATTTCCCCCGGTAACGCCGACGGACCGGGGGAGGGAGAGAAGAAGGGAGCGAGACGTGAGATGTATCAAATGTATCTCTGCGTCCGCATGCTACATTAGCAAAATGAATGCGGGGCGACGCGAGATCATTCGTAATGATTGGCCAGAGGCGGTGGGAGGGAGAGCAGAGAGAAGGCGGGAAAACAAACAGAGAGAGAGAGGGAGAGAGAGAGAGAGAGGGGGAGGGAGATGATCTATAGATAAATGTAGCGGCGTTGGTTGCACACCCGCTCTGTGTGGGACGGTTTATCACGGCCGACGCTCGCGATGGCGGCGTGGCGTTAATGGCTGCAGAGAGTAAACATGGGTGGCGGTCCTACAATCATCGGTTAATACTTTAATGAGGTTGTGGCGGCTCAAAGATCAAAACCTCTCGAGCTCACAGCTAATTACACACAAGAGCACAGTGGCTTTACGGTGAGAGCTCTCTCTCTCTCTCTCTCTCTCTCTCTCTCTCTCTCTCTGCCTCTCTCTCTCTTTATCTGCCTCTGTCTCTTTCTCTCTCTCTCTGCCTCTTTCTCTCTGTCTTTTTCTCTCTCTCTCTCTGCCTCTCACTCTCTGCCTCCCTCTCTCTCTGCCTCTCTCTGCCCCTCTCTCTCTCTACCTCTCACTCTCTGCCTCTCTCTCTCTCTGCCTCTCTCTCTCTCTCTCTCTATTGTAAAGCTCATATGTGCTGCAGTCTTCTCTTTGTTGTTTTCCTAGCTCTATTTTCTTTTCCTCTCCATGTAGTTATGTATCAGGGGTTCATCCTCAGGAGTGTCAGATCTTATAGTTACAGTTACAGTTAGTAATGTAGCTTTATCACCAGTTGACATTGGGACTCGCCCCCATCCTGGTGGCTTTTGCTCGTTTGTCACGTCGCTCCCTTTGCTCGACGTCGCTCTGTATCATCATCCGCAGACTCCAAACCGCCCGCCGAGAATGTGAATTAACAGACGGCGTGCAGCTCGCAGCACCTTGCTTGCCACCGAAACAGATTCATCACGCAGACCTAGATACCACCTTCACACACAAACACACACACTCTCTCACCCTGGAATAGCACCTAACATATCATCCGTCCGTGGTGTAACACTCTTCACACTTCAACAATGTACGTTGTGATGAAGAGAACAATAACACCAGCGACAGATTCTCCATTTCAGCCTTCTGTTGACTTTCACTTACTTGTTCTAGTTTCCAACTGTATCTGTGAAAGTGTATCTGTGAAAGAAGACGCTCCGCTGTTGGGAAAATTCTCCAACCCCGTTACTAAACAGCGCAGCTCATGTGTCCAACGTACCGGTCAGTCAATCGATGCGCTCCGGCGATGACCTCGTCCCCTCAGTGAGGAGCGACAGCGCTGACGGATCGGCAGGAAGAACTGGTCTTTAGATTGTTTGAACCCATGTGTCAGCTGTTACTGTCAGATCTATACATATATCTATACCTATATGTTTATGATGTAATATGAGGGGCATCATCTCCCCTCAACATGATCTGTAGACATTAGAACCCAACCTAACTCAGCTGGAGTCCTGTGCTGCTTATTATGCTTCATATCCAAGCCACCATCTGAATCAGGCTGCAGGGGTTTATATCTTTATTTGTGGTATTCTGAGGAAAATCAATGTCTATCAATTGTGTGTGTGGGCGGGTGTGTGGGGGGTGGCAGGAGTGTGTCGGGTGTGTGCACAGGTCAGAGGGTCAGTGTGGAGGAAATCGCATCTACATGGATGTTATTGACAAAGGCGGCACCTCAGGAAATTGTATAGGTGCTTTATTATCCCCTAAGTGCAAATTTGCTTTCATGGTCCCGACATGTGAACACTGAACAGGAAGGGTGACGCTCGCATCCCGCTCCCCGCTGATGCGCCAAAGCCTCGGATCAACACGTGTTGCCAGGAAACGAGCGTAGGTAAATAAGTGAAAAACAAAATTTGCGGTGAGAAGCGGCGGCGGATAATAAGCGATGTATGGGAGATAAAAGAGGAAGCATAGGAGGGCGGAGGTGAGCTTCCTCTTACCTCAATGAAATTCATGAAAATTCATGGCTTCATTTGGTAAGAGAACACTTCATTCTGCCCGCCTGCCATTTATTACGGCGAGTATAAAAGCACTTGCGAGGACGCAGGACGCCGCACAAAGGACGTTTAGCGTTCAGCCACATCCGCCATTAGCAACGAGATTTATCCCCCTGGTTATTTAACTCTTTTAATGCCTCCCCGTAAATCAGAAAAGCAACGCGACGCCCGTGCGCTGTCTCCTTGGAGCTGTTGTCATGGCGCCCAGCTGATGGGGGTCAGTAAGGTGGCGCAGATGAGGCCTGCTGGAGAAATCTTCAAATGGCTGCGTTTGGCCTCAGCCGCCTCAAAACAACCCAACAACTATTTCTGAAGAGTTCTGCAGCAAAAAGAAACACTTGAAGGCAAATTCAGGTTTCTTTCTCTTTCTACTTCTCTCCCCCGGATGTTAAGTGCTGGTTTAATGTCTGGCATTCATACACTTTGCCTTGCCAGTTGCAGTAAAACAGTGGAATAATGGGGCTCTGTAGGAGCGCAGTGACACGGCGCTGAAAGATGAAACGCACAGTAATGGCCGCCGACGCTTTAAAAATGTCATTTGTTGTTGCGATTACGACCCAAACGATCCGGGCTGCCGCAGGGAGACACGGCCATCAAACAGGAAACAGAGAATTAGTTCCATAACACTTTTATTCTGAAAGATATGAATGTTTTATTTCCTGGCTAGAGTGTCTAATTAGTAAACGGATCACATGTCACTCTTATGTTTCAACGATCATTGAGTCTGAACCAACTAACGAAGGAAATACATACATAAAGTTAGTTTAAATGACTGAAATATTCAAAATAATTCGTAGAAAATCTCTTAATTATTTTCTGTGTTATACAAATTAATATCTCTTATCTACAAACTCCAATAATCCCATAGAACAACATGACTAAAGTACAGTTCCCTTATAAAACACTGTAGATTATTATAGATACACTCAATTAACTTAAGCTACAAGTAGTGTCACAGCAGCAGACAAACATTTGCCTAAGACGTCGTCTTTCTGTTATAGATTATGAATTAATATCTGTGGTGTTTGTGAAGGGAAACACGAGTTGAGGAGGCGTTCAGGTTTGTGTTCCTCTATAATTAAGTTTATAATGGCAGGCTGCTGATCCGCCAGCGCTCAGCCTCCTCGCCCGCCGCCGCCGCTCTATATTCAGACCTGTAATGTCGCTCAGCCGCTCTGTCGTTTCACATTAACGCGGCCCAGAATTCCCCACTTTCATTGCTTTAGCCTTCGCCGGACAGCAAATGATATATTTATGTATAGATTTGAGATGGAGGCAGACAAGGTTGTCTACTCATCCCACATTAGGGTTTGCAGCCTTTCTATGTGTGTGTGTGTGGGTGTGTGTCTGTGTGCTTACGTGTGTGTGTGTGTGTGTGTGTGTGTGTGTGTGTGTGTGTGTGTGTGTGTGTGTGTGTGTGTGTGTGTGTGTGTGTGTGTGTGTGTGTGTGTGTGTGTGTGTGTGTGTGTGTGTGTGTGTGTGTGTGTGTGTGTGTGTCCCTTTCCCTGGTACAATGCATTTCCATTATAAGGCAGATGCCAGTCTGTGTTATGGTGATTTGAGCAGTTTGCTGTTCCTCCTCTGTCACATCTACAGAGAGGGAAGGGAAGGGAAGGGGATATTTCCTGTTTGGATGCCACAATTTCCTCTTCATGCATAACACACGCACACACACACACACACACACACACACACACACACACACAATTGATAGATTTATTATAGCGTGTCAGGAAAGTGCAGGCTTCACATTTCAGCAAAATGGAGCCATTTGGTGGGCGACCCTCCCCCCCCCCCCCCCTCTCTGCCTAACTTCTCTCAGCCCCTCTTCCCCTTCCTCTCCCCCCCCCCCCCCACCAGCCTCGCCGCCCCGGATGCCGGCCCACTCAGCCGAATCCGGTACGGCACGGAGTACATGTTTCTGTCACAAGCTTCGTGTCAGCTTTTTAGGCGAGCAGGAGAAATGGGGGAGGAACGGTCATTCTGACAGAAAGAATCACTCTGTGTGGATCTTAAATGTTTTACGGCCTTAATGGGCCTCCAGAAATAGATGCAGTGCTAATGTCCTCCGACTCGGGGAAACGTGTCTGGCGGAGGCTGGTGTGCGTTTTTGCGCGCGTGTGTGTGTGTGTGTGTTTGTGCACGTGCGCGGCGCTTGTGTGTGCGCGGCGTTTAAATGGGCTTAAGTGAGGGATTCACGCATGCAAATGAAGCCACTTAAATCTGGGTCCTTCTTCCCCCTCCATCTCTGAGGACTCCATATTCTCTATTTAGAGCAGCACTCTGACACTCTGGCCCTATGGAGGCGCGGCCCTGCGGGGCTCAGGTCTGAAGCTCGGCACTATAGACCGTGAGGAATCATCCGCGTTCGCCTTTTATAATCACCCATCCTTTGAGATATTAGCAACAAATCTCCAACAAGCTCCTCTCCTGCTGCAGACACTCAAGCAGAACCCATCGCCCATCTTGAGCATTAAGCATTACCTTTTGAAGACGTGCTCGATATCATGGGATTCCTGGCATTCGGTGCTCCAGACAGCATTTGCTGCTTTAGAAGAGTTAACCATCTCCCAGCGTGGTTCCTCTGCTCCAGACAGCCTCTGACTTAGAATATTGATCCCTCTGCCTGCTGTATCCTTACCCCCTCAGACAATCCATACTAAATGTATTAGCTGTGGAGAGAGCTACAATGTCCTCTGCGGCTAATCATATTTAGCCACAGAGAGGTATCTTTAAAGAAGCAGCCTGTTCTCAGGGCCACAGTGAAGCCAGAGCAGGAGATGGAGCAACATCAAAAGGTGAGCTTCAGAGGCCGGGCGTATTAGAAGATCATTTAGGTCCATCTCCTAACATTAAGGCACAAAAAGGCATGCGTGAGTCATCCTGGGCAGGCAGATGGACATGGATGTGTTTACGTACGGAGGGGAGGGGGGAGTTTGGTTCACCTAGTATGATTCCACAGGCTTTCATCTTCTCATTCTCACACACACACACACACACACACACACACACACACACACACACACACACACACACACACACACACACACACACACACACACACGCGCGTCACAGCAGGCATCATGCAGCTCTGATTGTTGAGTGGGGCAATCAAAGGCTTTGATGCTAATCAGAGCCCTCTGTCAGTTTGGGATGTGAGGGTGGAAGTGTACAGTAAAAGAAAAGCTTTCTCCTGCAGGATAACGGCCCACTGATGTGATTGATCTCTGCCTCATTCGCCCGGGAGCGAAGGAGAGAAATCACCCGCCTGCACGCCGTCTTCTATGGAATCCCTAATGCAGAGCCACTTGTAACGAGCTCTGGGTTTGGAGTCTCGGTCTCGCCCGCCTCTCTCCGCCCGCTCTCCTCTAAAAGGCGTTGTGTGAACGATGCGTTTGTTTAGGTTGATTTCCGCTCGGCTTCATCTGCGCAGACGACAGCAGCAGCAGCAGCAGCAGCAGCAGCAGCACTCTGGCTGGCGTGTTTCCTCTGCAGCCGCTCTGATAACACCTGTGCTGCTTGATGCAGCGAGTGTATTCCTGGCACTCATCTCCTCCCCTGGTAGGGGGGCTCCTGGTGATGTGTGTTTTTCTAACCGTTGATTTCTCTGGATGTGCTCTGAGCGCATCTGTATTCATCTCTGCCTGTCTGAGCCGCTGCCAGCACCTCTTTGGACATATGTGCCTTTGCTTTCTGAGTTTCTGTTTGTGAGTGCGAGTTGTTTTTTTTTGACAATCTGTCTCTATTGTGTTGGTGTTGTGCGTGCGCGCGCGCGTGTGTACATGTGTGTACGTGTGTACGTGTGTATGGCTTGCTGGTTGACAGGCTGTTTCTTCGGCCTACTGACAGATAGTTCCATTAAATCATCCTGCAGTGGTAACCCGCGGTGACAGGACGGCGTTGCCTCCCTGGGATTCCTCCATCAGGGTCTCTCATGCGCTTAACGAGGAAGTAAACATGCTAAATTGTCTGTTGGAGATGAAGAGGCTGTCTCACTGTCTCAGAGTGTCACGTGCCGCCGTCCAGAGATGTTCCTCTCCTTACTGAAGAGGAACACCAGGCACAGTGAGCACACACAGACACACACACACACATAGCTAAGAGCAAACACACACACACGCTGCTTTAGAACGGGTTTATAAAAACACAGCACATAAATGTTACATGATTCCTTTACATTTACAATTATATGAAGACTGTAGCTGATTGCAAACCCAGCAGAATGTAAGTTAGTGAGTTAATTGTGGAGGAGAGCAGGGAGCGATTCAGGTCCTGATATCCAGAGAGCACTCCCTATAATCTGTGTTTAGGTGACAGTCAGGCGTCTGTTGGTTTGATTGTTATCTGCTGATGAAACGGAGCGTTATGACGCCATTTAGATGAAACCCAGAGGAAGGAAGGAGTTATAGACCAGAGAGGAAACCATTGAAGCCAGAGATCCAGGCGGAGGAGCCAGGGGAGGAGCCGGGGGGAGGAGCCAGGGACATCAGGATTTACAGTTTTGTTTGGAATTTTGTGAATTTATTCAAAAGTAACACAGCGATCTAAATGAAAACATGACATGAGTAGATACAGTTTGGTTCAGATTCAGATAGATTAAAGCTAAACTAAGTCGCATTACTATTATTTATTATTATTAAGTCTTTTATTGTCTCAGCACCGAGATCAGGGCAGGAAGG
>NW_027466837.1:847500-887500 GCF_046128005.1 Genypterus blacodes
CCCCCTCTCTCCCCCTTGCTCCCTCTCTCTCTCCCCCACCCACCTCTCTTCCTCTCCCTGCCCTCTCTCTTTCTTTCTCCCTCTCTCTGCCTCTCTCTCCCCCTCTCTCTCCCCCTCTCTCTCTCTTTCTGCCTCTCTCCCTCTCCCTTTCTCTCTCTCTCCCTCCCTCTCTGATGTTTATTTAGTCTGGTATCCTGCTGACCCTCCGCCCGGCCTCAGCTTCTCATCAGGGTGCTCTCTATATATAGAGTTCCCTAAATGTCACTAACTTGAAAAGAAACCATTTGTTTCCCTTTGTGGATGGAATATTTGTCTTCCTTAATTTTTAGCGATTGCTGAGACGTGTGTGTGTGTGTGTGTGTGTGTGTGTGTGTGTGTGTGTGTGTGTGTGTGTGTGTGTGTGTGTGTGTGTGTGTGTGTGTGTGTGTGTGTGTGTGTGTGTGTGTGTGTGTGTGTGTGTGTGTGTGTGTGTGCTCATTCTTCTTCAGTAGAATGACTCAGTAGAATGAGTGGGGTCAGTAAATGTCTCGTTTTTCCTTTTCAGCCATCAAAGCGGCAACTTCAGTTCAATAATTGAGTGGAGGGCAGCAGCAGCCTGGCAGCAGAGGAACCGTGGCTCCCTGAAGAAAGATTGAGAGAGTGTGTGTGTGTGTGTGTGTGTGTGTGTGTGCGCATTGTTGTTTGTAGAGAAAGTGAGATGTCAAGCCTGGATGTCAGGAAGGTGGGAGAAATATTCAGATTGCATCTCTGGTACTTTTGTCTCGTGCTGATATGGACATAAACAAATGACTCAAGTGTGTGTGTGTTATACATTTTAATAGTGTGTGTTAAGACAGAGGAGGACTGCGGTGTCTTATCTTCGTTAACGGTATTCCCTTGTCTCTGCCGGGGCTCATGGGGGAGCAGAGGGCACGGGCAGGCTGATGCGGGGCATCTGTTCCCACATTTGTTAAGGTTCTCTCCGGCGTGTTTGTGTGCGTGCGTGTGTGTGCGTGCATGTGTGTGTGTGTGATTTAAAGAGAGAGGGATAGAGTGTGCGAGTGCAGGCGTGTGCGTCGTGATCGGTATGATAGGTGTGCGCTTGGTGGAGCGGAACGGCAAGGTGTTGTTGCAACAGAGGGCAAGTGCCGACTTGTCACCGCTCTGTGTTCACGCTGACCCGGGGGTCACGGCTGCACTTGACCTCATTGACCTCAAGACGGCCACCAGTCGAGTCTGCAGGTGGTGCTGAAGACACGTCTCTCCCTCTCCCTCTCCCTCTCTCTCTCCCTCTCTCGCCCGCTCTTTGCATCTCTATCTCCCTCCGCCAGCTTTCCTCCCCTTCATGTGTCAGTGTGTGAATACTAATCAGCCTTCATCTCCTCCAGTCTGCTCGTGTTCACGCCGCCCTGCCCTCTCACGCATGATGCATACTGTACGCGCCTCTCTGAAGCGTTCTCTCCTCCATACCCTAATCTCAGCGGGGACATTACATGCATAATCTAGCCTATAATGAGACTGTGGTTGGCCCCGGATGCCTGGTTAAGATACGGAGTGAGGGAGATGTGTTAATTAGACATCGTTTGCAGCACCGGCTAGTAAAGACCGGGACCCCCTTCACAAGTGACCCGCTTCTCCTTGAGCGGGAGCCGCAGAGTCCTCGGTGAAAGTTCCCCGCCGGGGGACGAGGAGCCGAGCGGAGGAGGCCCAGGTAGACGGCTTTAAGTCGGGAGCGGGGCCGGGAGATGTAATGGGAATAGGAATTATTGAGTAGAGCGGCGTGATATGGAGATAGTGTCTCCGGTGTGCCATCATGGAGACGGAAAGCTTATAGTGCCCTGATTTATGACTGCTGCGGAGAATTGAGTGCTTCATAAAGATTTGCCGCTGGCTGAGACGGAGTAATCAGCCAAGTGATCTGACTGCGGTGGATTACAATCCCAACCAGCTGTAAAGTCACGAGGCCTCTGTCCCACTATTCCCGGAGAGAGTCACAGCCAGTCAGAGCGTGTCAGAGCCAGTCACAGTGAGTCAGAACAAGTCACAGCATGTAACAGCGAGTCACAGCGAGTCAGAGCCAGTCACAGCGAGTCAGAGCAAGTCACAGCGAGTCACAGCGAGTCACAACATGTAACAGCAAGTCACAGCGATTCATAGCTAGTCACAGCCAGTCACATTGAGTCAGAGCCAGTCACAGCCAGTCACAGCGAGTCAGAGCAAGTCACAGCCAGTCACATTGAGTCAGAGCCAATCACAGCCAGTCACAGCGAGTCAGAGCAAGTCACAGCCAGTCACAGCGAGTCACAGCGAGTCACAGCGAGTCACAACCACTCCGGCCCGGCCTCAAGGTCATATGGATTAGAAATGATTGGGTTTCCAATACTCTGCTGTGGAGTTCTGCATGATGAATCATCACTTCAGCCTAAATCGACACCAATTAGGAAGCGTTTGTGTATCTGGCCAAGGGACGGGGACGCTGGGAACCACGGCTTTCGCCCCCTTTGTCTCCTCAAAACACAACATTCTGGCTTTTGCAGGGATTATTCTATTGTGTGTGTGTGTGTGTGTGTTAATGTGTGCATGTGTGTGTGTGTGCGTGTGCGTGTGTTTTGCGTGGAGGTCATATTTGTTTCAGGCCAGCAGATATGTTGCTTTATTCCTGCCCTTGCGTGTGTGTGTGTGTGTTGTGTAGACAGGTTGATGAGTGTGTGTGTGTGTGTGTGTATCAGTCAGTATCAGTTTGCAGTGCATCTCTGCTCTGTTTGTGCCACGGCTTCATGTCTGTGAGGCATGTTATATGAAGTGTGAGTGTGTGTGGAGCCGGCGGTGGAGCCAGTGAATTCATTTGCATTCATTCCACTGCCTGTCTCTCCTCAGAGCCCATTCTAATTACCACCAGCTCAGGTCTGCTACAACACTGCACACACACACACACACACACACACACACACACACACACACACACACACACACACTCTCACTCACACACCCACACACTCTCTCTCTCGCTCTCTCTCTCTCCTTCTCCCTCTCTCTCTCTCTCTCCTGCTGCATAATAGACTGATGGTGGTGCGTTGGTTGGTTTGTTCGTTTGTTCCAGTTGCTTTGATGCTCATCTCTGTTTAGCCAGAGAGCTCCTCATGTTAGTTTGCTCGCTGTCAAACAGAAGCTTTTTCTTTTTCTGCTTGTTTTTCAGTTTTGGACACACAAGGATTGCAGCGGTGTTACACATGTATGTGCAGGAGAGAGATCCATGGAAGTCACGGTGTGTGGTCTGTGCTTTTTGGAAGGTGTGTGTGTGAGAGAGAGAGAGAGAGGTGGGGGGTCGGCAAAGAGAATGAGAATCTCCAGCCTTGTAAAAGATGAATGTGGGCACTAATCACCGTAATGGCCGCGGTGGCGTTTCACCTCCCGATCCTCACACACACCTTGTCACGCCCCCTTCCTGCTGATGCAAATGTGCACCGAGGCTCGTAACTCACACGCTGCCCCGCCACGTCTGGGCCCTGCTTTAACGCCGCGTCGTGTCACACACACACACACACACACACTCGCAGAGCTATAGTTTGCATACTTAGGCATGCATGCACACACAAGCGGAAGTGTGACACGCAGGCCTATATGCTCTCACACACACACACACACACACACACACACACACACACACACACACACACACACACACAGGCCCATGGCAGGTGGCAGTGACAGGTCGCCCTGCAGCAGAGCCAAGGTCAGGAGGGATCAGGACACTGCTGTGCTCCCAGGAGAGACGGGTTGAGCTCAGCCTGCTGCAGGAGCATCCAGACCTTCACCGGCCTCCTCCTCCTCCTCCTCCTCCTCCTCCCTGTCTCCACTACGAGAAGCCCAAACTCATTAAGATCAAAAAGTTTATTTCCGGGTGGGTCGCGTCTGCTAAACGCTCTCTGATTAATTGCAGGTTTGAGACGGATCATTTAAAGAGAGCGGGGCTGAAGGAGAGGACTCTTCAGAAAAATGTAATTTGAACGCGAGCCCCTGCAGTGAAGCGTCTGAGTGATGGCTCGCTCCTCGCCGTAGATCTGCTGAGGAGCCAGGCCTCCTTTAGTGCTTCATGCTCCTCCTGGGAAATCCTACTTTGAGAATCACCTGCAGCCTAAACATGATTGCAGAGCTGCTCCAGAGTTGTTTTGAAGATGAGGCTACAAACAAGCAATTACGGAAATATGCACACTGATATACACCTTCACTAGAGAGAGAGACCAAGGGAGAGGGAGAGAGGGAGGGAGAGAGAGAGGGAGAGAGAGAGAGAGGGAGAGGGAGGGAGGGAGGGAGAGAGAGAGGGAGAACAGAAAACTAACAAAGGGAGAGAGTGTGTGTGTGTGTGTGTCCTCCGGTATGGAAAAGCCAGATGATGTATGGTTGCTAATTATTAAGCTCTGTATGAAAATCGACTGGGTGGTGCATTAGAGAGTGAGAGAGAGGGAAGAGAGAGTGAGAGTGAAGCTCTCAGAGCTCTTAGTTTCTTCATTTGTATTTTCTTGCTTTAATTGGACAACATGATTGTGTCACTTTGTTAAATGCAGATCCCAGCGTTTATCCCGGTGTCTGCTCAGATAGATCAATAACTGTTTTCATTCTAATTACTGTCTCTAAGCCCACTGTCATCAATGTCATTATCGCCGCTTCTGCCGCTATTACTGTTGTGTTCATCACCATTGTTCCCACTGCGACCGCCTCTCTTATCATTACCAGTCACCGCAATTATCAGCCACATCATCATCATCTTCATCGTCATAATCTTCTTTTTAGCCGCGTTTCATCCACTATCGCTCTCGGCGTCGTTAGCGGCTTTTCATCAGCGGGCGGCTAATGGCGTAGGCCTTATTGGATTTTATAAGTTGCGCTGATGAGATAATGTTTTTATCTCAGGTCGGGAACTCTTTTAAAGACACTGACAAATTATTCCGGAACGTCAGATGGTCAGCTCGGGCCGGACGCCGTCTCATTACAGGCAGCAGACGGGAGGAGGAGGGAGGGGGGAGGCGGGGGAGAGAGGGGAGAGAGAGAGAGGAGGAAAAGACAGTGAGTTCTAATTTCAGTTGTCTGACCTTTTTATGGGGTTAATTATTTATTTCATCAAAGCACAGCAGTGGAATAAACTTTGTGGCAATTTAATGCAAGTCAATTAGGAAGGCAGATAGATGAAAAGCTATCCTGGGGGAAATTATTAAGCTTTTATTTTTAGAGTGGGGTGGTTGATGGTGGTTTTGTTGGGCTCCAGTCCAACAAAAGTGTTAAATGTTCTGCAGAACGATCCGGGGCGTGTTGGTGGACGGACGGACGGACGGACGGACGGCTGTGATATTGTTGAGGTCAGACTCTGTGGGTTTAATACTGAGCTCTGTAATAAGTGGAAGTACCGCGGCAGGAGAGAGAGCCGGGCGCAATAATGAAGAGCGGGAAAGAAGAGAGAGAGCAAATACAGGGAGGGAGGAAGAGGAGGAGGAGGAGGGAACCTGGTTAAATATTAGACTTTGATATTATTGTGCTCCATGTTTTTACGGTCCGCTACACACACACATCCACAGAGAAGTATCAGTCTGCTCCTCTTATTACAGCGGCCGTGCAGACAGTGTTTGCTGTGTCCACACACACACACGCACACACACACACACACACGCATCACGATAGCTGACTGCAGAGCCCGGAAGAATACTTCATCAGAAAGCTGCAGTGGTTCAGTATCTGTGGAGGGTGTAGATCATTTTAGGAAAACTATTCAACCAAATTACACTTAAATGCTTCTGCTGGTTTCCTTCCTGACATGCAGCCAATCAGGGAGCAGCAAATTTCCTTTCCCCGCCCCTGTTCTGATAGCAGCCCTCTGATTGGTCCGTTACTATAAAGGAGACGTTTTCTTCCATCTTGGCTTCAGACTCTTGGACTTCCTGCCTTCTTGTGGGAACATGTTTGGGAACAGACAATGCAACAAAATCTGTATTGACGGACGTAGAAGCAAAAACATTCTTTTCCTTCAGTTTGAGTTTCTTGGAGGCTCTTTGTCCGACACTGACTCACACCAGATTAACTCTGCACACCCGAAGCTGCTTTGTGTCTTTCTTCTTCTTTCTTCTTCTTCTTTCGGAGGATTCTCACTCTAGCCTCACACTTTCCTCTCGGCCCAATTATAAACGCACGTAAAGACGGGACCCAACATCTGGCGAGCACGTCGAGACCGAAAGTAGAACATTTTAATGAGCATGACAAGCGTTCATGAACAAGATTAGTTTGCAACATGTGATTCATTTTCCATTCCAGCTGTTTCATACCTACTTGTTAATATCCCATGATGCAACATTATGACAGCTCCCAAAATCTCTCAAAGTCTCCTCTCGCTGCGTTACAGCGACTTTGCTTGAAATGACTAAATACTCATGAATAATGAATGTGCTGCTATTTTAGCTCCATCTCACCTACCCACACTGATGCATTTTTAATACGCGACCCTAATACCTGTTACCTGTTACGTTTGCCCGTAATCCCCTCTGATGTCCCCGCCGCTGCCGACCAAACGCCCGACTCGTATCTCACTTACGTAACCGAAAGCTGATGATTCCAGGAAAGTATCTCATAAGCGACTTTCCAAAAGTGCCTCTGCTGGAGGGTTAAGTCCCAGAGGAAGAGCCCAGGGCAGAGGATGTTCTACAGTGACACCGCTGTCATGTGGAGCGGTGAAGGCCCCTCCCCTCCCTCCCCTCCCCTCCCCTCCCCTCCCCTCCCCTCGCCCCCGGCCTCCAGCGGCTCCCCGCAGAGAGAAGCTGGATGGTTTAGAACTCCTGGCCAGCCTGCCAAATATCGCAGGCCTCTGCCCTACATTGCCAGGCCTATTTAGGTTACATTTAACACAACATCACAGCATGCGTGTTTGATGTGACGTGCCTGTGTGTGTGTGTGAGAGAGAGAGATGGAGAGGGAGAGAGGAAGGGAGAGAGAGAGGGATGAAGAGAGAGAAAGAGGGAGGGAGAGAAGGATTGTGAGAGAGAGAGAGAGAGGGGAGGAGAGCGAGAGAGGGAGTGAGAGAATGGGAGAGTGAGAAAGAGAGAGAGAAAGGAGGAGAGTGAGAGAGAGAGAGGAGAGAGAGAGAGAAGGGGAGAGTGAGAGAGAGAGGAGAGTGAGAGAGAGAGAAGGGGAGAGTGAGTGAGAGAGAGAGAGAGAGAGAGAGTAAAGAAGAGAGGTGGGGGGGGTTAGAATGCATTTCCCTGCCATTTGTGCGTTTGTGTGACAAGAGAGGAATTGAGTGAGTTTGTGGATCTTTGGGAGTGGAGACCCAAAGCAGCCTGAGCTAAGCCTTCTAAAGCGCCATCTGGCAGCCCGGCCCCCCGTGTCAGCCGCCTCACCGAGATTACATTCTCCCCCGGCCCTCTGTCCCCGGCCTTTCTCCTCTCCTCGTGTCCACTTCATGCTCCTTCCTCCTCGCCGCTCGCCAGCACAAACACAAATGCAGCAGGTGAAGTCGCGGTGGTTGTTGAGCCTTTTTACGCCTCTTTATAATTCAGGTTTAGGTAAAAAAAAAACATCCTAACTTAATAATGAAGCTGAATCCCTGTAGGATTTCAGAGCTGAAATAATTAGGGTTTGCCCAGACGCCGTGTTTTCTTATTGTAACAAACATGAGGCGTTCACTGCATGCAATTTTCCAACTTAAAGGTGTTTTTTAGCAGACGGAGGCGAGGGACTGAGACTCGGAGGACTCGGGCTCTTACTGATGAATCAGATTGCAGATGTATCGCTGTAACTCTCCCTGTGCATTACACTGACACACAACACAAAAGCCGCCTGTCAGTTTCTCCTAAGTGTGTTATTTTGAATACTCTGAGGTGTTTCTGACTAAAATAACTTTCCTTTTTCCCCCCAACATCCATTAGTTTAGACTAAACAGCACCTCCAGGTGATGACACAAATACATTTCTGCGGGTTTGCCAGTCGGTTGTAGCTCAGCCTAATTAGCTGTTTGAGTTTGTGCTTTGGTGCGGTTTAGCGCTGCGGCGTGTACGTTTACGTTCTGTCCCAGGCAAACCCAACAGAACCACGCGTTTAATGCGTTACAATCAGGGATTAACGACGTGAGAGAGCGCCAGCTGATGTTATCCAACTGTCACCACGAACACGCCTCGAAAATGTGAAATTCCCTGTAAGACGGTGTGAAAGAGGAAACGTGACGCCGCTACATGGCAGATGGCTGCGGCATCAATGAGCAATGAAGAGCTAATTACATTACAACTGTGTGCGCTAAAGGGAGACAAAACATGTATTTCATCCTTTACAAATGCCATAAAGACAATTTGCGATTCAGCCATAGTAGGAGATCAATAACTTGCAATGTGTTTATGTGGAAGAGGAGGAAGAAGACTTAGAAGAAGAAGACGAAGAAATTGTTGTTTGCTTAAAGTGCATTTCCACAGTAATTCCAACACACACACACACTGCATTTTTTTTGTGAAATACTGTAAATAAAAACACTCACGCATTTATTCACACACACACACACACACACACACACACACACACACACACACACCCCCCCACACACACACACTCTCCCATACATAGGAGCTGTGGAATGCCATTAAAAAGCTATCATGGCTGCTGCTGTAACAATGTTCAAAATGTTCAAAATGCCATTTCTGCCGGACAGATGGTATCATGGAAATATTGCGGAAAAGTCGTAGACCATTCACCCAAATCTCCTGCACCGCCATAGCAACCGCTACACTCCTACAATATAATTCTTGTAAATGTGAATTTTTAACAGCAGAGAGTCATAAAGCCTGATGTGCTACGAGCCTGTACGCCTCTGACAGAGTCATAGAAGGGGGGAACGGAGAGGGAACAGAGAGGGAACGGTGCTCACAGCCTGGCATGTCTCTGCAAAAGCATCTATAATTTACTGTAAAGTGAACAAAGTATGAGCATGATCTTTTATGTAATATTGCCTCAAATGTCAGTACATGTGCACAAATGATAGCTGTGGGAATGTTGATGATGTAATGCTCAATTACCGCTCCCACGCAATATTTTGGGGAAAACGTGTTGCTTCAATTCTGCAGAGCTCCGGAGCCAAACTGCAGATTCCAGTAATGTGCAGATTTCTATGTTGGCTGCAGAGAAGCCATAACAACCCCAAACAAGATAATTCTCTTATTTCCTTCCTGATTCAGATGCGGCGGAGCGAGTAACTTCGGTCCTGAGGTGCCGGTCGTGCTCACAGCGGCCCGGGCAGGACAGTGCCGATCCCCCAGGTGGGCCGCACATCCACATACTAAATTACTGCTGACATTTTGGCAGCAAATACAGTTGTGGGCCAATACTCTCCGTCTACCAGAGGCTGAACTTCCTACTCGCTTACAGAGATCTCAGCTCTAATATTACACCGACTGTCAATACAGCTGGACAGAGTCGCTCTGTGGGGACGCCGGGTTTGCAGGGATTCTGAGAACCGATGCCACCATATGCCACTGCTGTCTTCCTAACACTGATAAATCTTTGTCCCAGGACGCTCGACTTGCACTGGGAAACACACACAGACACACACACACACACACGCACACAGGTGGGCGCATGCATGCAAACACACATAAATGCAGACTCGCTCGCTAACACAAAGACCCGACATGCTGTGGGATGGACTGTACTCGCCCGCTTCATATCATTCTGCAAAACTGTAATTAGTAAACTTTGCGAGCGTGAGGGAGAGATGATACGTGATGGATTGAGAGGCTCTGCTCGGCCCCGGAGGTTAGCGCTGTGAGGGGGGTTACAGCTGGCTAGCTCATTCCGTCAAGCTGCAAATCTCATAATAAACATCACATGCTTGCTCCGTGCTGGCGGGGGCAGGTTTAGCCAGAGCTGTTAGCACTTTAAAGGCTGCTCCGTGTCACAGCCAGCCAAGGAGCTATTTATAGGGAGGCTGGAAGTGTATCAAAACAGGTAGCAAGGCAGCAAGGCAGCAAGGCAGCAAGGCAGCCGGACAGCCGCGGTTTGGAAGCTGATTTATGTCCTGCAATCAGTGTAATAACAATAAAGTGTCTACGACAAAGCTGCTTTTGTGTAATTTATAGAGCAGCACTTCTAATAAACCTATGTTTATGTCTCCCCTGTCCTCCCTCCTCCTCTCTGTCTCCGTCTCTGCGTGCAGAGTTGCCCAGCAGTCCCGGCGGTCAGTTCACGTTTCGCCCGCTGCCCCCGCCGCCGCCGCCGCCCCACGCCTGCACCTGTGCCCGCCCGGCGCCCTACGCTCAGGTCAGCCTGCAGAGGAAGACCATGCCTACGCGCTGCCAGGCCAGCCAGGGGGGGCAGGGGGCCGACGGCAGCGCCGGCACCGACCCGGCCCAGCTCCACAACAGCTGGGTGCTCAACAGCAACATTCCCCTAGAGACCAGGTAAGGAACTGCAAAGGGTATCCAACCTGCTAGACCACAGATACCAAGGTGCTGTGGTTGGGTGGTCTTTTGTTAAAGCCTTTTTGATGTCATTTAGTAACCCAGGTGCAGAATGTTAAAGTAAATGTGTGCAGATCTGAGCAGGTGGACTTCCGAGCCTCAGTGTCGCTCGTGATTCATCGTCGAAACGGATCTGCACAGAGGGAGTTGAGTTTTAATCCAAGGTCTGAACGGAGCCTTGATTCTTCTTCAAAAGTGGTATCTTTGGTTGAAAGTGTGTTTCTATGAAGAGGAAGTGAACAAAAGGGGCCGAGGTGGAACTTAAGAAATGCAGGACTTCACTTAACTTACTGGCTGAATTGAACACTTGAAGGCGAAATCGCTCCTCTCCAACAAACTGTAATGTAACTTAATGAAAGAAATGTTTTAAATCTCACTAATGAGGGTCATTACATGGAAGACAAATCAGTAATGAGGAGTCGGAGTCCTGCTGAATCCAAATCAAAGAAGAATGTTCCAAGAATGTATATTGGAGCAAATATCTGGATACCATGACGACGACTCCAGGGGGTCATTACGCGACTTTGCATACCATCAAAGTCATAATGAATCCCTCCAGATTCTTTTTGGGATTCTTTTGATTCTCTCTCTGTGCTGACGGGGGAACAGAGTCTTAGTTAAAGAAACGGGAAAAAGAAAACGAAGCTCCCCAAGAAATTCTCTGCTTCCCTGTTCCCAGGAACGCATTGTGATTCAGGTTTCCTCGTCTAGTTTCCCTAACCTAAAACATTTTTCCCTCCCCCGAATGCCTGGAGACGAGCCGGCAGGATTTCTTTGGCCATCAAACCCGAGCAAAGCCGCCGCGGCCGCACGAGCAGTAATTGAAAAGCGAATTATTTGGGAGGTCCTCATTTGCGGAGATTGCTTTTTTGGAGACGACGACGAGCAGAAGCCGAATCTGTTTGCATGCTTAATGAGGACGCGGGCGCTGCGGCGGCGGCGGTGGCTGGATGAGATTGGCAGGCTGCCACGGCAGAAGAAGAGGTTTTTAATAAGATATGAATGAGGGCCATAATTAGATCTTACTTCATTTAAAGGCAAGGAAGAATAAAATTAGATTCAGTGACAATTTCAATTAATTATTGGCCAGACGTGAGTATCGATGTGAACGACGTGTCAGAGCCGCATTGTAATTACATGACTTATCTCTATGTGTGTGTGTGTGTGTGTGTGTGTGTGTGTTAAACAATATTTGCCTTTTTCCCCTCTTATTTTGTGAAAGTTTCAGTCTATATTCAGAGATGCGATTATAAAGCTCCATTTCTACTGCAGCTCACACACACACACACACACGCACACACACACACACACACACACACACACACACTCACACACACACTGTATTGGCTGGTGAGTTTTTGTAGTAATACATTTTTTACATTTGGAGCTTTATAGTCAAATAAGTTTAATTTGATAGAGTGCTATTAGTTCTCAGGCATAAAATGTAATCATATTCATCGTCAATAGAGCGCCGTCGCTCCGTAACATAATTCAGATGTTATTGGCTCCTCTGCTTCTCCTCCTCTCTCTTGGTTTTAGCTGCTTAACTGTTTAAAGGTTGGACGTTACAGTATATTCCGTCTCGTCTTCCTCTTGTGTGAGTCTCACGTTATCTTCCCACCGCCGCCGCCGCCGCTTCCGCCGCTATCAGATCAATCTTCAGGCGTGGTATTAAAGAATTATCAAGTATTTACAATCTTGACACGGGAGCTTATGCCAATAGAATTATAAGCGATGCTGTGACTTTGAGTCAAACAGGAGTAAAGCAGCAGAAGGTGTAATATCAGCCGCTGTCAGACGCACGTCCACTTCTCCTGGATGCGTTTTTGATGAATCTGTATTGAGATGTATCGACGTTGCGTCAGCGGAGATTAAGATTGTTTGAAGTGTGCATAGATTTCCTTTTGGGCCGCAGATCTGTTATGTTTCTGGAGAGTCCGGCTGGTGGAAGTGAAAGGAGGCAGATATGGATATTCAATACATCTGACCGCGCCTCTCTCCGGGTGTGTTAAGAGGCAGAACAAACGTGGAGACGCCGTAAATTGACTGCTAAAGTCTGCCGGCCTCTTATCTGAAAGAAGTAAAACTACTTGAAACACAGCTGAACACACACACGTACACACACACACGCAGCCCCCCCACCTCACCGGCCCGCCCACACACACGCTTCAGCGCCTAGCCAGGTAGACGCAGCCCCCGGGCCATAGACTTGCGGCCCCCTGCAGTGAGGCAGCGCTCATTTTCTTTCCTCTCTCGGGGGAAATTCGCCCTCTAATATGAATTGGAGAGCTTCCTGGGCGTCGCCCCTGGATATTGTCAGGAGAAGATCAAAGGCAGGCAGCCGGGCAGAGTGGTGAGGCAGCTGCACAAGAGGACTGAAGCTCCACACACTTGGACAAATGCAACATCTTCAGATATAGTTTTGATCTTTTTCCTCTAATCCACCTTCAGTAGAGCATTAAAAGCTCCGCTGTGGACTCGGCTGTTTGAAGCTCTTTCATATTCCGCTCTCGTACGGGCTTATTCCCGTGTGTGTGTGTGTGTGTGTGTGTCCTAAGTTTATCTCTGGCCTTTCAGAGCCGACCTGCCATTGACCTCTAGGCGAGCGAGCGCTTGCTCCTGGTTCAGTCACCTGCTGCCTCCGTCTGACTCACAACCTTCAACACTGCAGGCAGAGAGAGAGAGAGAGAGAGAGAGAGAGAGAGAGAGAGAGAGAGAGAGAGAGAGGAAGGATTGATGTCGTCTGTCTTTCATGTTAAACACAGCCGCAGGGCCGAGAGAGAGAGAGGGAGAGAGAGAGAGAGAGAGCGTGTAAATGATGGAGTGAGTAGAGAAATGAAACCTGTGAAGAGAATCAAAGAGCAACAACAACACAGCAAAACAATCTCTGTTTTAATTTACATTTTTTACATTTCACCACTTTCCAATTTGCACTACATGTAATAGTAAATGTTTGAGTGTATTGACACATATACACACACACACACACACACACACACACACACACACACACACACACACACACACACACACACACACACACACACACACACACACGTATCTCTCAAAAGCGAGAAAACATCACCAGAGCAGAAAGAAGCAGCAGAAGCGGCAGCAGTCGTTCTCCATTTGGTGGTGTTTGACACTTTGGTCACCTCTGAGTCTCTAACTGCATTATGAATCTCTCCTCTCTCACTCACTGTGGCACATGGTACATATGGAGCATATACGTACAGGTTTAGGCTCCTGGATTTGTACTTTTACAACCTTTTACTCTTTGTTTCCATCAAAGCACCTCAGCCTGCCTCGTTTTCCCTTCGTATCAAAATGTCTCCAATTTTCTCCATAAATTCTCCACAAATCCAACAGTGTGTGTCTCTGTGTTTGGGTGTAACCTCCCACATTTCCATCACTAATTATCCTTGGAAGAGGGAAATCTGGGCCAAAACCTGCCAAACTCTTTTGCAGTCGACGCGCCACTTTACTTTCTCACTTATTCTAATTTGTTTGGCGATCATGAAACTCGTCTGTGGGAAAAGTCAAAGCGGTTGCGAGCGTGAGGGAGTGTAATGGTCTCGCTCCTCTGGCAGTTTGGAGGCAAAACAACTCGTCAAGGCTGAGTATGAGGCTAAATGACTTGTCAAGACAGATGTGTGTGTGCGGTCTGACGCCGGGCGCGGCTGTCAGTCGGCTGTCTGGCCCCCCCCTAGTCGCCCCCCCGCCCCCTCCCCGGGCCCCACCAACAGACTGTGACCCCCCGCACTCTGCACGGATGGGAAGCCGGCACGGTGCGGGGAGAGAGTGTAACCCGGGGCAACCGCTGCCCGTCCGTCACTTCCAGACGATCCGGGGAAGATGCAGGAACATGGCAGAAGGAAACAGGATGAGGATGAGTCACGCTGCTGTGTGGACGGCGTGTCACGGTTCAGTCCGTCCCTTTGTTCGTCTTCCCTCGGTTCTATTTTATTCCAGATGTCATTTTGCCGCCTGTTGCTCCGGCTCCTAATTGCCCCCCCGATTCATTTTTCCGTATCACATAATTTCCGGCCGGCTGTATTCTGGCCCCTCCAGCTTCCCCCCCTCCCCCCTCCTCCTCCTCCCCGCTGACGTCCATTATCCAAACACAACATGGATTAAAACGCTCCCTCCATTAATTGCTCTTCATCTTAGTCGCCTATCATCATCTCCCATCTTAACTCCGGCCGTCTTCATCATGAAAATGAGGCCGGTCTTGGTTTTTAAAGCGAGGCGGCTGTAGAACTTAAGTAGTCGCTTTGATGAGTTAAAGAAAAAGGGAATAGGTAAGAGGTAAGTCATTGTTCTGTGGCTGGCAGGGCTTCTCATTCTCTTTGATATGAGACGCTGAAGTACAGCAGCAACGCTCCGTTCTGGGATTCTTCTTCTATACGAGGATCCGGCCGCGTCCCCGCTCGGTTAATGGGAGTCGTTCCGTATCTGGAGCCTTTATGCGGCGTCGTTAGTGGCGGATACACGCTGCATGCAGATCCTAGGTGAGGCTTTGTTGTGTAGTTATAGCGCACTAACTATGAATAATGCCCCGGCTTCATGTTTGTCACCTATATCGCTCTCCGCTCCCAGAATGCACGGCGCTGCATAATTTGAGCTGCACGTGAAAACCTCAGAGCTCTGGGACTTTCTAAGTTTCATCTCCTTTGGTTTTGTCTTTATGAATGAATATTTGATGATGCGTTACTTCCATGATTAAAACGAAGCTCAAAGTCTCATTTTTAACTTTTCCGACCTTTTTATATTTGAGCTAAATTCACGTTCATAATTAACCGGTTCGTCTCAGAGATGAAATCAGTGCTTTATGTGATGTTCTTAACAGTAATTGAGATAATTGGTTTGTTTTCCTGCAGCGTTCCCGTGGAAACATAACAGCCTCAGACTTCAAACATTCATATCTAATAAATTAGACGCCGTTTGTTTCTTTGTAAAAATGCCAATCGATAACTTTGATCGTGATCCGAGCCGAGGTCTTGGTTCTTGCCGGTGTGAGGATCAGCTGGATCACAGACTCTGCACACAGACGCAACATCTGGGCTGATAAAGGTCCGACTGACTCACTTCTAACAGAAACCAGCTCACGTCTGAGTCACTGCAGGTGTAAACATGAAGCAGCTGACTCCTAAACATCCAGCCACCGTTTTCTGCAGCTTACTGAGGCTCAGCAAAGTAGCAAAGGTCTCCCTCAACCCAGCCCTGTCCTCCTAGAGACCCCAACATGTTCCCCAAGCAATAGGATGTAAAACCCCTCCCTCCCTCCGCCCTGCTCCTCCCTTGCTCCCTCCCTCCCTCCCTCCCTCCCTCACCTTATACGAGAGTCAAACATATTTAGTGTTCCGTGGATTCAGACTCACTTGAGTGTCGTAAACAAAGACCTCCTTACACGGCGCTGAGATTCCCCCCCTACACAAACCAGGAGACAAACACAAAGACGTTACTGTCAGTGTGTGTGATGTCAGAATGTCTGCTTTATCTCGTCTCTATACAATCTAAAACCCTTTATTGTTCCGCCTCGACGTGAGACGTATCTGAAATAAGCGTTTAACTTTGACTCAGGTAGGAAGTATTTAGAAAGTTTTTATCGGAGGTGAGCTGCAAGAGGAGCGGATCAGCACGCGGCGGAACAGAGTGCCGTTATATCCCACACCTCAGCCGCCCTGAATGCATCATTTAAAACATCGCAGGTGGAGGAGAGGCTCTATTCTGAACATCTCTCACCTCGGGGGCTTTTTAAATGAGTTTCAGTCAGGCGCACTTCAGACTGACAATGAATTTCACTGAGTGCAGATTTGCATTAATGGAATGAGAGTAAGATGGGGGATACCTGAGAGAACATCATGTCTGTGCCGGCCCGCCGCTAATTGTAGAAGTGTGGCTCCTCTATCCTGCGTGTGCCGACGCTGTACTTGTGATTGTTTCCAGCAGCAGAGTGTCGAGGTTTTATGGAGTCTTGATAAATAAATAAGGGCCGCGGGCGGATAGCAGGAAGCTACAGGACCTCTGTGTGTGTGTGTGTGTGTGTGTGTGTGTGTGTGTGTGTGACGTGTCAGAGCAACACAATTAGCTGGTCTCTGTCTCTGTTCCCTCCGCAGACACTTCCTCTTCAAGCAGGGCTCCGGCTCGTCGGCCCTCCTGTCGGGGGCGGGGCAGGGCTACCCCCTGACCTCTGGGACCGTCTACTCGCCGCCGCCCCGGCCCCTCCCGCGCAGCAGCGTGACCAGACCACTGTTTACCTTCAACAAGCCGCACCGCTGCTGCAACTGGAAGTGCACGGCCCTGTCCGCCTCGCTCCTGACCCTCACCCTGGCCCTGCTGCTCACATACGTCATCGGTGAGTCTGGCCTCATCCGTCACACCTGTATACATCTGTGTATCCAGATTAGAAAAAGGAGTAAGCTCACGTCTGATGTGTGCAGGATTCATTGCCGCCGCTGGAATGTAAGCGGAGCCGGCAGCCCACATGTTTACATATACGTGGCTCGCATTACCTCGCTCACTCACAGCTAGTCAGGTGTAAATGCAATCAATACATCTGGGACACATCTGTGAGATGAGGTTGAAACACAAACACACACTGGCTTTGTTTTCCACCACATGAAGCTCCTTCCAACATCCAACCCGCCGCAGAAACGAGCTCCACCGTAGCTCCACATCACGTGATCGGGTCGTTAAATCTGCTTCCATTACATTTATGCTAATGACTCGCAGCTAAATCACAAATCAGTGGAAACTAAAGTCAAACTCTCAGCCTAAAATGTTCTTCTCTTATTTAAGGGAATAGATCAACCTCCCCCACACATTAGGATGGAAACACTGGCTTTCATATTGCGTAACATAACGATCTTCCCACTTACATCACAACGCCGGCGGAATGCGGATGAACAGAGATGCCGGATGTAAAACACAAGTGTGTGTGTGTGTGTGTGTGTGTGTACGTTGGACGTCATTATCCAGAAAATGCATTGAGCTCGGCAGGTTGCATGGTAAAGCAGGTGGGGAAGAGGTTATAGATCCAGTTTGGTCTCTTCTGTTTTTACTCATGAAAAAAAGAAGAAGAAGAAGCGGAGAGGCGAGGCGTCTCCCCAGAGGAGGCAGGAAGTGTGAGGCCTTGTCAAGAGGACGCCTGATTAATTCAGACAAGGATCAATACTGAAAAAAGTCAGAAGCAAAGTAAAAAAGGGATTTACACGTACGAGCAAGCGGAACGGGCCGGAGAGGAGAGGAGAGGAGGGCAGAGGAGGGGAGGGGAGAGGAGGGGAGAGGAGGGGAGAGGAGAGGGGAGGAGAGGAGGGGAGGGGAGGGGAGGGGAGAGGAGAGGAGAGGAGAGGGGAGGAGAGGAGGGGAGGGGAGGGGAGGGGAGAGGAGAGGAGAGGAGGGAAGGGGAGAGGAGAGGAGAAGAGGGGAGAGGAGAGGAGGGTAGAGGAGGGGAGAGGAGAGGAGGGTAGAGGAGAGGGGAGAGGAGAGGAGAGGAGAGGAGAGAAGGGGAGAGGAGAGGAGGGGAGAGGAGAGGAGAGGAGAGAAGAAATGAGAGGAGGGGAGGGGAGAGGAGGGGGAGGAGAGGAGGGGAGGGAAGGGAAGTGAAGGGGAGAGGAGAGGAGGGGAGAGGAGAGAGGAAATGAGAGGAGGGGAGAGGAGGGAAGGGAAGAGGAGAGGAGAGGAGAGGAGGGGAGGGGAGAGGAGAGGAGGGGAGAGGAGGGGAGGGAAGGGAAGGGAAGGGAAGGGAAGGGGAGAGGAGAGGAGGGAGGGGAGAGGAGAGAGGAAATGAGAGGAGGGGAGGGGAGAGGAGAGAAGGGGAGAGGAGAGGAGGGGAGAGGAGGGGAGCGATGCTGATCAAAGCAGGGAGGCAGGATTGTGGTACGGTCCTCCTTTTTTTCAGAGGTTTAACTTTAAACACAGCAGGTGACGTGTTCTAAACCCTGACCCTCCCTCTGCAGGAGATTATTAATTGTAAATTAGCAGCAAAAAGCACAGAAAACTGCTCATTATGGTCACACACACACACACACACACACACACACACACACACACACACACATAGCCCTGGTTGTCTCTCTTCATATTAACCCACAAGCTATAGAACGTTTGTGTTATTTCTTAAGGTGGAATGTTTTATTCAGCAGCTTGTTACCTTTAGTTTTGTTGCCGCTCACCTTAATAAATGAGTTTTCCCTGCTTTCACAAATTCATTAAAGGTTCTTTGAGTGCCGGCCGGTAATGTTTGAGCCGAACACACTCGGATCCGCGCGTGTGTGTGTGTGTGTGTGTGTGTGTGTGTGTGTGAGCTGCGATGGCCCCGGCTGTTCTGCTGCGCTCTAATGCCATCCTCACACCTACGCGGATTAGTTTGGTTTTAATCGGGGCTCGGATTCGTTTGGGTCGCAAACAAACGTGCTCGGGTGTGAACAAACAAACCAAACAAACAACACGCACCGAGATCAGGCGGAGGCGGTGTTGGTCCGGTGCCAAACAACAACCTGTGGCGTGAACATAAGCCCGGCCAGTTATGAACCAAACTACAAGGGGATCTGCCTTTTGATTTACAACTGAACTGTAGCCTCCGCGCTCAGCCAGGGAAGACGCTGCAGCTAACAGTAGAGCGTCGACTCACATCTTTGATTACCAATAACGCATCAAATGGACCCTGCGGAGGGTCAGAACATATCAAGCTGGCCCAGCGGGTCCTCGGGAGAACGTTTTTAAGGTGGAAGTCTTGAAGGCGGCGCAGCTCCTTTGCATAATGTGGAGTAATACGATTCTCTGTGCTGCATTCAAATGCCTCATTCTGCTTGGATAGTTTTGTTTGGGTCGTGAACCAAATGAGGGTTGTGATTGGGTTACTTAACTGACCTGGTGTGGTGAACTACTTCCTGTTTCATCTCTGATCAATCAGCTGTTTGTATATATTTGAATCACAAATGAACCGAGATGTAAAATCAACGTTGCGTAAGAGTTTAATCCTCTGATTCGGAGCCAAACCCAGACAAACCGTCGGCCCTGCGTCCCTCCTCCTCCTCCTCCTCCTCCTCTTCTTCCTCCTCCTCCTCCTCTTCCTCCTGCACTGCTGAAAGTTTGGGCCGGAGTTGCACAGTGTTGAATATCAGTGGAGTTTGTCAAAGTCAAATTCCCAATTCGCCCATCGATCCCCTCCGATTACACCGATTCTTCCTCCTCGACCTCGCCTCCCTCCCTCCCTCACCTCCCCCCTCCCTCACCTCCTCCCTTAGGGCATCCGCTCCCCCGCAAACTCCTCAAGTGCTGCGATCCCAACCCTCCCGCCCAGCCAGTTCA
Source organism: Genypterus blacodes (assembly GCF_046128005.1). Lineage (NCBI taxonomy): Eukaryota > Metazoa > Chordata > Actinopteri > Ophidiiformes > Ophidiidae > Genypterus > Genypterus blacodes. The sequence continues at coordinate 867,276 of NW_027466837.1, forward strand.
TTTCCCTCCTGTGGTGGTGCTCAAGGTCACGCCGGAGCAGGCAGGGGTTCACATTAATCACACACACACACACACACACACACACACACGCTCATCGCAGACACACATCACATACACAAATCCATGCAGATTAATCCCCAGGCTGAACCATGCTATTCCATTAATGTCCCGGCCCCGGTAATTAGTGCATTAGTGAGGAGTGTGAATGATGAGTTGGAGACGACATCACCTTTTAATTGGTGTCATGCTCCACTCCTGCTTGGCAATGATTGATCTGCGTGTTGACATCGCCATGGCAACGGGGCCTAGACGTATGGGAAGCGAGCGGGAGTGGGGGGGACGACATCGGCGTTGCCCCCCTGTAAATCAAAGATATTCAAATGCAAGGATTAGAGCGGTCACGGGCTTAATGTGTGTGTGTGTGTAGTGAGAGGGAGGTGGAGGCTCAGGCCATCAGATGATTAGATTCTCTCATTACTTAATGATTCAGTAATTTTAGTGAATTAATTAACAGCTAGTGACAGGCCCAGAAAAAAGTCCTGTATCTCCGCCGGCTGCCGTCGTCGTCGTGCTTCGTCATCTTCCTCACTAAATCACAGCCAGGTTGCTTTTTTACGGCCTCTTAAAATGGCGGCAGTTGGATTTTTGTTCATTTCGTCTAATCACATCTGCTTCTCACAATGATGAATTATCCTTTAATCCACACATTCCTGCCGGCTCCTCTCCTTGTTCACGTGCTTGATCTACATATTCATTGTGTCTTTTGTACGGGACGGCGTGCAGCTCTGTATTGATTCCCGTCTTTGATCCGTTTGAAGCATCACTTTGGGGGCCGGGGCGGAGCGGCTCTTCATCCAGCCAGCCAGCCAGCCAGCCAGCCAGCCGTCGCATCCTGGAACTTGCTTTTCCAGTAATGCTTCCCCTTTGTTTGCTTTTATCCACAGACGTTGCCGGAGCTGCGCGCAGAAGTGTAATTTTATGCCATTAATGCCTGTAATTTGGTGTCAGCGTTAAAGCCGGCGCTGGGCTAAATGCAGTCTCTTACCAATTTTGTGCCTCTGCCTGCACCTGCGCCGTAATTTTCCCCGGCTTAAGTGAATCTACTTGTGCTGCTCTGGGTGGAGTGGAGACGACTTTCCCCTCCTATTTTTCAGATGTGTACAGATGTTCCACGCCGCTAAGTGTGCGACATCCTTTTTTCCTCTCTCCCTCCGCACCGCCGCAGCACCACCGTGCACAATACAGGCCCATTCTGAAGTGATTTTAGAAAATATAATGACCCCCGGGGAAATGATGTCCAAACTAGGTCACTGGCATTGTTCTGTTTTTGTAATTTGGAGCATTTTTGGTGATATTTGCTGTCCCATTTACGGCGTGTGTGCGTACGTCTGTCTGCACCCTGATAGAACCCAGAGGAAGATAGAAGATAGACGGATGGAAACCAAACGTATCTTATCAAACAGAGCTATGTCGTTCATTGATCACAGTAACATTCACAACAAAACAATACATTTCCTCTTGAATCCAGCAGCGAAACTGATGTGACGAGTTACTGCAGAAAAAAAGGTTCAGGATGACACAATCGCTTCAGTGTGAAATGTGAACCTCCTGAGACAAACAGTACAGGTGTGTGTGTGTCAGCGATGGCCCTGCTGTGCTTCACCTGAGCCTGCACATCAAAACCAAAGCACTATAAATATCCTCCTGGGACACAAACATTTATTTTGTAGGCATTTTTAATTCCTGCTTATGTGTGTGTGTGTGTGTAAGTCCCATATGAACACATTTCTCCCACGGTCTGCTAGGTTTTTAGAGGGAAGCACAAAGTGTCCACACATAAGGACAACAGGTTTAGGTTAAGCACAATGATGTAATAATGTCCACAGATGAGGACGCTGGGTCTTGGGAGGATATATCAGAGTTTAGTTCAGATTATTGTGCGATATTCTAACCAATACTTCTGTCACAATGGCCTGTCGGATGCATGAGGTTCCCCCCCCCCCCCCCCCGCAGCCATCAAACAGCAGCCAGAGGAATGTGTGTGCTCCATCTTCTGTATCCAGTCTGATGAATATGCTGTGTGTCATTTACACATGGATCAAAAAGGTGCAAGCTCCTCCATTAATTATTAAAATCTCCCGATGTGGCACTGGGATCTAACAAAATGGCTGCACGACCTTCTGTGTGCCTCAGCGGGGACGATTCCACACAGATATACCTTACATAGACACAGTCTGACTGAAGATGCAGGGATATTTCTATCGCGCCATCAAAAGCAAATCACATTTTCCTCTGGATTATAAAGAAAATTGTTGTTTTCTTGGATCTCTGTGTCGTTAACAACCAGGCAGGGTTTCCTTTACGTGGTCTAGCATATTGGCGTTATTGTTGCGTGTGGCGTGGCACCAACTGAACGCAACCTCAAGTAAATAATAAAGTAAATAGAGGCAACTGGCAGTAATAATTGTCAAAGTTTTTATAGTGCTGCGTCACAGTAATTGGAGCCTAATTGCTCAGATATTGTCGTCTTCTAAAATAACTTCAGCCCATAATGAGCAGGCAGGCGTTTCTGTGAAAAATGTAAAATGCAACTCCCAAACAGCGTCTGCAGCTGGAGCGTTGTATATGTTTCCATAGTATCCCGGCTGCTATATGATGATATCTGCTGTGTTGCATCTTCCTGCAGCGAGACCCCGGACGCGTCGGCTCATTGAACTCTCGGCTGCTTTTTAACGGGCCGGAGATGAGCTGATGTCATTTTGGAGAAACGGTCATTGGCTCATGCTGCATTTCTTATTCTGATAAACAACTCGCTCTGCTCAAAGGCTCCCGGTTTGTGCTGCGCTATGCCAGGATGACGCCGCTGCCTCTGCTCGCCAAAATAGACAAATATACAAACTCCCCTCATCTCCTGTTGGCCTGTAGAAACCTCAGATTCTATAGTTTCGTGTTCTTACACACGTCCTTACCACGGCAACGTCTCTAACTTATCATTTACAATCACCTTTAATAAGTATAAACAGTATCTAAGTGTAGCAGATGGCAGCATGTGAGTCTGCGTGTTTGTATCGTGTCACATTCATTCACACACACACATTTATCCAAATATTACAAATCTTTCCCAGCCTTTTGGAGTAAACTGCAGCTGTTGTGTTTTGATGAGTCGTCATCTTTCATGGATCAAGCTCCTGAACTGTCTCACGCGTCGACACACAGTGTGACCGGCGGTGCGACAAGCTCCGCGGAGCTCTGCACGTTCCGTCAGCGAGCTCAGGAGGAAATCGCACCTCTCTGTTGTGTAACTTTCACTTTGACAAAACGTTCTCTATCCGTCTAATCCAATCTCTCGCCGCTCCCTGATGTTCCTTCTCCCCCCTCCCCCCCGCGCCCCAGTCAGGTGACTTGTTGTTTATTAATCCGGGGGAAGAAGAAGTAACCCAGGAAATAATGAGGCAATGATATTGTGTCTCAAATTAAGGTTTCCAATTAGCTCAACAATAGGAGGATGCATGATTGCAGAGATAATGCGGCTCCTAAGCGGCGCTGGTGTTCGCCCCCCCGCTGTGATTAGCTAAGACAGACCTCCTCCTCTCCTTCGCCGGCCTCCTCCGCTTCCTCCCCGGACCCCCCGGTGCGGCCGGGGCTGCGAATAGCTTTGTTAATTTGTTTTTCTCCCACCGCACCCCCCCTCTCCCCCCCTCCATCCCGCCGCCGTAGCTTGTTATTAAGCACAACACGGCCATCAGATATGAGGAGCAGGCATTATGATAGCACATGGGCCATTTAAGGAGAGATAGAGGACAGATTAAGATTGCATCTGGTAATCTTGATGAGTATTGCTGCTGACGCCGCCGCCGCACGCTAACTCCTCTCCTGTTTAAAGGCTTGTTTAAGTTTAGCGTAACGCTGCGTGGTACAGTGTAGATACAGGCTCGTTTCAATGTTTTCTGCCTTAATAAGTGACGTGTGAGCAGATAGAGGATGTTATCTGTGATTTATGACAAATACCCGTCGCCATGGAAACAGCCAGACGCTTCTGACACAAGTGAAACCAACAAGTCAGCATCAGCAGCTCCCTGTTATCAAATCATCAGGTCTGATTTTAGTCACACACACACACACACACACACACGCACACACACACTCTTTATAGATTCTTCTTCTCTGTTCTCATGGAGCCTCACAGGACTCAGCGCTTCCATAAAGCACCAAATGACTCTTTAGTGTTTTAACTTCATTACATTGGCTACAGTGTTTTCTTCTTTTTTTCTTCTTCTTCTTCTCTCAGTAAATTTACTTTCACAGTTGGGTGGCGTTTCAAAGCTTCTGCCTTTATAAAGAAAGTGTCCACTAATCAGGAAGCTTTGACTGAGTAGCCGCAGTCTGACTCGCCGTGTGAAGCAGAGAGATACTGCGGGGCCGCCCGGACCTGAATGAGACTTCCTTTCACAGGCTCCTCCTCCTCCTCTCTTCCCTCTCCATGGCGATATCCCTGCCAAACTTCCAGGCCCCGCTTTGTCCGTCTGAAAGCGCCGCGGCTGATTACAGACTCGGCTCCGTGTTGCCTGCTGCCGTTATCGCCAAATTGAAAAATTGACAACTGGGAACTGAACCCTCATCCCCGCTGTGGTTGTCCTCAAACGCCCCACCTGACTGTATCTATGACGACACGCTCCTCTGCTCTCCCAGCGAGCCGTGATGCCGGCGGGCGGCGGCGAACATTACTGTCATCGTGTGAAGACTAGTATTAATATCCTAAAGTGTGTGTGTATGTGTGTGTGTGTGTGTGTGTGTGTTTGTGTGTGTGTGTGTGTGTGTTTGTGTGTGTGTGTATGTGTATGTGTATGTGTGTGTGTTTCTCTGCACATTTCCTTTGCTTCCACCGTGCAGACACACACACCGGCTGAGTGAAGTGTGTGTGTGTGTACAGTGAGAGCGGACGGACAGCAGGGCGTTTGCGACTCTCCGGCTTTTCACAATAAGATGTAAAAACCTATTTTGCTGGCGGGGAAACTTGAGAGCGTTTTGATTCGTTTCAAACTCCGGGCGGTCTGCAGGCGTCTGGCACAATGTGATATAACTCACAATAGCATTTACTCCGACTCGTGCTGTGACATCTGCCTGATGTGTTTAATGATAAGTAGAGTCGATCCGCTGGCTGTCATGCTACAGGTGTGACGCGTACATGCCTGCATTAAAAGAGCGAGAAGTAAACACGCTTCATAAGCTCTAACAAATCAAACGGCTGCTGTGAAACGGTCAAAACACTCTGAGCGTCCCCGGCGCGGTTAGCATGTCATTATACGTGCTGAGAACCGAGCTCCATTCACACCTGCGGGGCCTTCAGGAGGTACGGTGATGAGTGTGAATGTGGTTCACGTTCACATCCCAGCCCAGGCGGCCGTGTGTTCTGCTGCTGTGCGTCTCAACGGCAACAACACATGCAGCTTGTGACGTTTTTTCATATAGCATCAGCCACCACACACACGCACACACGCACACACGTCGACGTCCTCCTGACCGACGAGCTCACTTTGCGGCGTCACACAACTCCTCAGATTTGACTGAATGTGATCTAACCTCAGCTAACATGTTTATATAAAAGACTAACATGTAGGAAGAGTTGACATGAAGCTTGTTCTCCGTGTTTAAGAAGCTGAGGTGAAACTCTGACAACAGGCAGAAAAAAAGACGCTGCACTACAAATGCTACACCTTCTTCCTGTGACTGCTGAGATGTGTGAGTGTGAGGTGTTACATCTGCTCACACACTCTGACGGGGACTGTGTGTGTGGGCGTGTGTGTGTGTGTTAGCTGCATAGGCCACTCATTTACTAACCGCCGTGTTTGCATCCTGTCACCGAGGATAAAAGCCACATAAACAAAAGTATTTGCATATTAAAAAATAAAATGGAAGCAAGCAATTTCCGTATTTAAAGCATTGTAAACAAAACACGTCGGGGTTTAATGGTGTCAGACGATAAATAGATCCATTCAGAACAAAAACAAAGGAGCAAACAAAGGGTGTGATTGGATGTGAGGAGGGTGGACACACACACACACACACACACACACACACACACACACAGCGGCTCCTTCATCTGCAGGCTGCGTGATGTGCCGTCGTGCCGAAGCTGCTTTACTCTGCTTTACTCTACTCTGCTCTACTCTACTCTACTCTACTCTACTCTACTCTAATGTACTCTGCTCTCTCTGCTCTGCTCTCTCAGTGAGCAGCATGCAGAGCGTCAGATTCCCAGAGCAGTGCTGACACGTTCTCTCTCAGAGCAGCTGATGTTTGCCTCAGAAAATAAATATAAACAGCGTTGCATTTGTCGCTAGATAATCTGTTTGATCAAATCTAGTGAAGGTTGCTAAACTGGCGACGTTAACGCAGCTTGATTTAGCAACAGGAGCCAAATGGAGCTCAGTGATTGGCTGCAGACGAGAGGAGAACCTCCCTGCCCCGTCTGCACTCCCCCCTCAATGGCAAACCAATTCCAAACCGTTGTTACGGCTCCATGGCCCTGATGCTCCGTTTGTTACATAAACAGTAAAGTGCACTTATCCACTCGCTTTGGTTACAGCAGAGCGGCTGCTCTTCTTGAAGAACGAGCCGCTCTGTCACATTTGGCGCTCAATTAGAGCAAAAGTGTATCAGAATATCAGAGACAGGCGGTTGATCTGGCTCGGTTCTGACGTTTTTATGAAACATTTTGTAACGCTTGAGCCAAAACTTGGACTTGAACCTGAACCTACCATCAGGGAATGAACGGGTGGATGTGAAGGCAACACAACTACAGTACATACAGATACACACTAAGGAGAATTGTTTCAAACAGTCTCTTCCCTGGATATCGCCAACCTGCCCACCAGGTGTCAGGAAGTAAAGATCCTACTGATAAACAGACCGTAGTTTAATGAGGTGTAAATAAAGTGAAGCAGCCTGTATCAGTGTGAAATGTAGAACAAAGGGATGCACTGGTGGTCATCTGATGGAACCTGAACCTCTTCCTCCCGCTCCTCACCCAGCTGCAGTCATTAAGCCGGAAAGCCGCTCCTCCCCAGGAAAGCAGCTGATCACTGCATAAAAAAAAACTTGCTAAATTTGCTAAAACAGCTTCTGAAAAGTTGCCAGATCCGGCGAGAGAAAGTCGGTAAAGAGTAGGACAGAGGGAGGATTTATGAGTTTGTATTGTTATAACACACCATGTTGACACACAGCCACAGCAAGGGAAGCAGCAGCAGCAGGCTCTCTCACCATCTGGTGTCACTTAAAGACATGAAGGGAGGTGAAAATGGAGGCTAATGTGGCTGCTGTAGGTGAAAGAAGTCTCCTCTCTCTCCTGCCTCCCCTACTGTAGGTACACGCCGTCCACACACTCCATTAATGCCAGGGAAGTGGGCTCTATTATCTCTCAAACCATATTGCTCTTAAAATGTTTATTCTGTCTGAATCGTGCTCCGTTTGCACCCGGACGCCGCAGCCTGTGCGCCCTATCGCATCGGGTTGCTAAGTCATGTAGACGGGGCCGTAAAAAAGTGATTCAGTGTAATGAACTTTGCAACTACAGAGGGACTTAGGGAGGAAGTAGCTGTGATTAATTCACTCGTTTTAGGCCTTTTGTAAAACGCATTTTAAAGGAGTAATTGTTATTTTTGAAGGTAAAAATGCCAAAAAGAAGGCGAGATGTTTTTAAGAGTCTATGACTTTATGCTCTCTCGCTGAACGCACTTCCTTTTGGCAAAGCTCCAGCTCAGCCTGTGTGTGTGTGTGTGTGTGGGAGGTAATTAACACAATGCTTTAATGCAGACTGGAAAAAACCTTGACCTGGTTTTTCATTTCAGCAGAAAGGACGGCGATAGAGAGGTTTGCTCAAAATCCAAGAATAGTGCCTCGTCTGGAAGGTAATAGCTCCGACCGGCTGACGTCTGTCTCACGGCGCCGTCTTCCCAGTTCTGCCCCACATGACTCCAGACGGTACAATCTGCAGGCTGCTGGAGTGGCAGCCGAGTCGAGACGGCGGTTAGATAGCACAGAGGTTTTATACCGAGCTGGAGGAAAATATGACAACAGTTAAAACCGTAGACGTCTCAGTATAGCTGCTGAGGTTCTGGGAGTAGAGATACTTCAGTAAACACCTGGAGACAACACTGGGATATGGATAAATAAGGAGACTCGCGCTCATTACGACGTGAACACTGAAGCTAATAGCTGAAGCCCTTTAGCCTGGAAGAAGAAGCAGATAGGAGACTTCTGCACTGTCGACATATTTCTCCTTCAACTGATCTCATTCGTGCAGTCAGCATCAGATATAATACATCCTTCCCTTCCTTTTTTCCTTCTCCAGGCAGCAGCAGTGATGCGTATGGAACATGTACAGAGAGGATAGATCATTACGTCTTGATTTAGCAGGCAGACACTGAGACTGGAGACGGAAGGGAAACAAATTGAATAGAACACTAGACGCTTTTGATGCAGCGTTCAAGGCCATGGGGAGGCATGGACAGTAACTACCCCCCTTCCTATACCTACTTTTTGCACTCCCTGCTTCATGGTCTTTACCTCAGCAAACCTGGAAGTGCCCTTAATCATCCGTTTCCCCCTCATATAGAGTGTTTCAGTGCAGGGACATGCAGATCAGAATGTTCTCAACACGGTGTGGTGGTTTGAACCTCAGCGGGCCGGACAGGAGCAGCAGAGGGGATTGGAGTCGGCTCTGCTAGCAGGCGGCGGGCAGCAGGCCAGATATTGTGTACAGAGTGTCGGAGGCTGTCAGGATGAAGCTGTCCAGGTGCTTAGCCGGCCCCGCGCCTAATGAAATGTTACCTTCTCCCCCTCGGCTGAAAGTTTACCAACAGGTGGTTGTCTGTTTGTCTGGGATCAGCGGCGATCCTCCGTGTGCAGCTCTGTCACGGAGGGCAACCGGCAACCAATTATCTACTCAGCAATGCCGAGTGGCAAAGACCGGCTGTTTCTCCGGCTCGTCTCCTTGTCTCTCTCCAGTCTGACCCCGGTGTGTGCGGCCCTGTTCTTAATGGACTGCCCCGGCTCGGCTCGGTTCATTTAGGCACAGAGACGCCGTCACACACGATGACTCAATCACACTCAGAGTCGCCTTTGTGCTGCCGGTTGCTCTTCATTGTCTTTGTCTCCGCAGATGTTTTTAATCTCCAGTGTAATTACGGCTGACGTTGAAAGGCTTTCCGTGTTCCATTCCCCCTGCGTCTGCACATACGTGTGCCTGTGTCGGGCCTGTGAGGAATGCTACTTGCGCTTGCGTGACTTTGCCTTGTTTGGGATTGTGTCTGCCTGTGTGTGAGTGTGTGTGTGTGTGTGTGCGAGTGTGTACGTGCTCCCTGCTTCTCTCAGCCAGCTGCTTCATGCCTCATTGGGGTCTGTATTGATTGATCCAGTTTCTCTTTGTTTTCAGCCCTCTGTTTTGGTCGTCTGATGCGGCGCTGAGAAACCCACTGGCCTTTGCTAAAACCCGCCTGAACGGCTACAGAAGCCTTTTGGTAAAAATTGCTTTAAATGGCCTGACGGACGCGGGTGGGGAAACGTTGAATGGCAACAGAGCCCTTTGGTAAAATGTCTCCAGAAGGTCAGGGACTCTGCAGGAAGAACAAACACCAGATAGCTCCAATAGTTCACAACACAAACACAGGAATATGCACAGGAACACCTTCACACACACACACACACACACACACACACACACACACACACACACACTCTACCTTCCTCTTTTTGCTTTCCTTTGGCTGACGCTCGCAAACACTCAAACGCCCACTCACTCACAAACCAACACACACACACACAGAGGCAGGCAGGAGCGGTGGGGATTGAGCGACGGTGCGACGGCGGGCGGACGACAGTTGTGAGTCACAGCTGTGTGTGGTGTTTCTGCCCTGGGTGATGGTAAATGGAGGCTGCCTGCCGGAGGGAGGGGGGGAGGGGGGAGGGGGGAGTCTAACATGGCGCCCGGTCCCTGCTCGTTTAACACTTATCTGTCTGCTGTAACATGACTCAGCTCTCAGAAAGGGACAGAGGTAAGACGGCAAGTGGGAGTAGGCAGAGAGAGAGAGGGAGAGAGAGGGAGGGAGGGAGAGAGAGAGAGAGGGAGGGAGGGAGGGGGGAGGGATTGGAAATGAAGAAACGGCAGAAGAGATTTACTGGTGAATGAATTCCAGGATGTACAGCAAATCTCATCATTCAAGACAGAGAAGCGTGTCACTGCCTCCTCCATCCCTCCATCTCTCCATCCCTCCATCTCTCCATCCCTCCACCTCTCCACCCCTCCCTCCCTCCATCCCTTCCTCCCTCATCCACAGGACATCCCATCCTTAGCAAGGGCACGCCGTTGAGTCCCAACGTCGCAGATTGAGGCGTGAGACATTCCCTCAGACAGCCCGGCTCTCTCATATAGAACACATGGACACACACACACGCGCACACACACACACGCACTTAAGCAGTCATGACAGTAGGATTAGCGGCTTTCGAGCGTTTGGTGAAGGAGTGTAAGAAAAACACTTTAGCCCGCTCTCTCGTCTGTCAGACGGGAGCCTGGCGGGTCGACAGGCGGGCAGGCGGACCCCCAGGCTCTCAGCCTCCACTCTCACGTCGACTCAGACGGAGATTTGTTTTATTGGCTCTGAAGTCGCTCTCCTTCACTCTCCTTCACACTTGTTTTCCCCATTTGTCTCTCCCCTTCTTTCCTCGCTCCGCCCCCCTCTCGCTCTCTCCCTCTTTTATCTCCGTCTTTCTCCCCCCCTCTCTCGCTCTCTTTCTCCCGTCCCTCTGAAGTCCTGGCTTAGCTGCGGGCTGACACAGCCATGCAGAACCGGGATGAGCTATTGCTTTTACTGTACATGGTAAACTATGCACTAAATCGAATGAGTGATGCTGTTGAAAGCGTTGGCTGCGAGGCAAAGCCAGCTGTAGCCTTTGAGTTGTCAAATGAGATACAGTCAGAGGTGAGCTACGTGTGTGTGTGTGTGTGAGGGGAGAGATGCTGGCTGGCAATCAGGCCTGGGTGTGTTTCCTCCCGTGCAGGAGTATTGATAAATCATTTTTAACCGACTGCACCGCTACCTTGGCTGTAATGGTTATCGATAAGACACTATATTCACACTCAATCTGCCCCATTGTGTTCTGCTACCCAACAAAGCGTCGTTACAAACGCCAGATAGCGCGTAACCCAAACCCCCCCACACACACACACACACACAACCGCCACCATTTTCTCCCCCCCCCCGTCTCCCCCGTCTCCCACCAGCAGTATGAAATCTAATCATCATTGGACCCTCAGCCGTCTTTATCTAATCTGCAGACACACACACACACACACTCACACACATACAACAACAATAGCAGCAGCAGCAGCAACTGCAAGCCTCCATTATCTCCGTGTGCTGCAGCTGAAGTCGTCTATTCTAAACGTGGAGACATGAGGGGGGAGAAAAAGGATTTAATGCTTGTGAGTTTCCATCTGTAGGCGTCAGGATGAAGATACGACACCTATACGTCTTTGTAGCCCAGCTGTTTAATGTAAAGCAGCTGTAACAGTGTGGAACCTCGTCCGCACATTTCCACCGTGAGGATTCTAGCCGTCTTCCTCTCTCTCTCGTTTTCTCCTCGGTGGTAGTTAGAGTGGTAAACCTGCAATCTCCACACAAAGCGTCTCTTCCTCTTACAACTGAACTGTCTCCGTCTCCCCCTCCGCTCCGGCTCTGTTCTCCGCCGCCTGCCACATCCTCGGCGCGCACACACGTCTTGGCGGGGTAGCCGACAGCCAGGGTACAGTACAGAAACCCCTCGCAGTCGCGCTGTCCTATTACCTCTGGCACTCGTCTCACTGTCACACTGATCAATGATTCATACGCCAGGGCCCGGGCCTGTTAGCTCGCTGCACTGCTGCTCGCTGTCGCCGCCGTAGCTGCCACCGCCACCGTCGCTGCCGTATAATGACTGGACTCACTCAGAGTCTCTCGCTAACGTGTGATGGCGCGCGCCGCTTTGGAGGCGAGCGAGAAAGAAAGATGGACGTGGAGGGAAAGACGGATTGACGGGGGGGGAAGTGGAGTGAGAGCAGAGGAACACGCTGTGCACATGCTGCTCCCCTAACTGCCTGCACGCTGAGGCTAAGTGTCGCTGTGCCAGTGTGTATGTATTTAATGTGTTCTAAAAGCACAAATACGCACAGTCACATGTTCTTCTATCGCTACAAGAACGTACCACACCTGTAAACCGACGCTGTAATAATGTAGGCTTCGTTTCAAGTCCTGACCCAGGGCCAGGAGAGCTCAGCGCTGACCGAGAGAAGGGAATTTGAACAAAAACAAAGCAATAAAGATGCTAGCTTGAGGTGGATTTAGAGGTGGGAGGAGTTAGTTTGCAAAATTCGTGTTAGCTAAAGAATTCTGTGTCTTGTTTGGACTAACAAGGAGAATTTTACTGAATTTAATTGGAGAAGAAGAACTAAAAGCTGCACGTCGTCAATACAATAACAAGAGGCGATTCAAGGTTTACGTTCCAAATGGAAAGTATTCAACCAAAGGGAAACACCAGAGGAGATGTCATGTGTGTTAAGACCTGACGGCTGAATGAAGGCGACCCCGCAGGAACGTGGCTCAGCTCTGGACCCTGCAGGAACGTGGCTCAGCTCTGTGGTCACTGTGAAGGTCAGAGTGAACCCACTAATGGTTCAACTCTCCGGGTGTCGTTTAAGCATTTGCTGAGCGAGTTTCACCCACAGGCAGATTTGAGGATCCATTATTAAAGCCCCATGAGCTCCTCCATCACGAAGCCTCTGCATATTTAACTCTACTATTCCAACTCTGCCAATGGAAACGCGGCTAACGAGGTGAAGTTGCTCGTGTGATGTAAGCAGAAGCAACACGGCGATGCACTTTTTGGCTGGAGAACAAGCACCAAGTGCCTTCTCCTACCTTTGATCCATAACTGCAGAAATGTAACCGTGTCCACCAGGGGCTCTTCTTCACGTGTGCTGCTGCGGCGGCGGCGGCAGAGGAGCAAATGGCGCCATTTACAGGAAAGCTACTCTGTGCCCTTAAATTACCCCAGAGTAAATTTGATCAAAATGAGGTCCAAAAGTCCCCATTTTGTGAGATTTCTCCTCATCTTACTGTCCCTGTGAGGACATTTGGTCATCAGAGAGACAAGTGCACACCCACACACCCACACAACCACACACACACTCACACATAAACACACGCCACTGTCAGCGCCGCCATCTCCTCATCAACGCCAGGGTCCTTGTCGCTTCTCCTTTCAGCGTGTGCTCTGTGACTCCAGATGAAGTGTTGAAGCAAAAGGTCAACAGCGGTCAACGAGGAGAGGGAGAGAGAGAGAGAGGGAGGGCGAGAGAGAGAGAGGCTGATGAGAAGGAGCTGGAAGAGGAGGCTCTGAATGATGTTTTAAGGAGGGCTGGAGTGGCGTATTGGAAAAGATAGGAGAGCTCGTGAGGACCGACGCTGTTGAGTCAGCGCTGGAGTGGGTAACACTTGGGCGCTGGAAGTGTGGGAGTGCACAAGGAAGCAAGGAGAGCAAAGAGAGCAAGGAAAGCAGCTTGGATGACAAGAAGAGACCCGAGTGGAGCCGTAGAGACGTCAAACGGATAAACTGCTAAATGTATCGGTTCGGAAATAAGCAGTCATCCCTCGCTGAGCACTCGGACCGACTCTAATTTACCAAACGTGATGGGTTGTTCCGCTCGGCTGCAGAGTATAATGCAAACAGTGACGATGCGTACAAACCTACGAGGGACGCTGAAGTTCATGTTTCATTTCAGCAGAAGACGCTTGATAATGGGACTAAAGCCGCGTGGGATTATTCCCCTTAACCGCCCTTTGTCAGATAAATAGTGAGACCTGCGTGTTTCCTGTTTCGCCTGGAGTTCCATCATGTCAGCACGTTGGATTCCTGCACGTCGGGCCTGGAAAAGACGTGAGACCCGCTGTACGGAATGAAGACGAGGGTTTGGTTCCGCTTGTGTCACGGGGTCCTTTTTTTTTTATTTTTCACGGCTTTACGAACGCGATATTACAACTTCTTCCATACCGACGCATTAGTGAGAAAATCCCCCACAGTGCCTCCTTTCACACCGAAATCTGAAACGTGGAGTGAAAGAGATATTTTTGAAACCAGCGACTCCCACTGATGTGAGGAATCTTTGCATGTCCGTGTCCGGGGCTCGTCACAGGCTGACAGTTCAATTAGTCTGAACTAAATGATGCATGGCGTCTCCCTGCCGGCCTGGTAATCGTCACTGCTCGCCTTTGAAGAGCTCATATTGTGCATGAGTAGATAGCTAAACCAACGGTGGCCAGCAGTGGAAATGTTGAGCTACTCTGTGTGATTTGGTGGATCCCCCATAGATGCCGCAGAGGATCATGGGACCAAATTGCCTTCAAACTCTCGTAGCTCATCATGGATTTGTGGTATTTTTCAAAGTAAATTGTCTTTTTCTTCTTCTTTTTTTTGTGTATGCGGCTGCGATGGAACATGACTGTCAGATGGCTTTGAACTGTGTGAGTTTTAATTAGGTGTTCCTCAGGAGCAGGGGATTAAGCCTGGCTGAGTGGGTAGGTACATGTGTGGGGTGAGTGGAGTGTGAATGAGTGGAGCTGTGAACTAGAGCGGGATTCATTAGGGCTCATACCTCCACCAAGGACCAACAGGCCCTCTGATTAGGAATTTAACAGGCCGTCCACCAGGGCCATGGAGGTTTCATTTATTGAACACAAGTGCCGAGTGCACAAGTCCACCATGTTTGGTTACAGTAGACTGATTCATTCATGAGATGTAGCGCTTCTGGGAGGATAAGCCACGCCTACTCCACTTTAGCAGCCAATTCTTGAAAAACAGTTAGGAAAATCCAAAAACAAAGATATATCTTTGCTCCGGCTTGGTTGAACCATTCTATATGGAACATTGTGTGGCAATTGACCCCAAAGTGTAGGAGAAGATGGTTGGAAATCTATTCAGGCACTATTTGGCATGGCGCCGTGGATAGAATTTAGATTTTTTGACTTTTGCTCCTGTGACTGGCGGTTGGATGATTGAAAGCCATAATGTAAAAGTGGCACTCACAGCGTCACTATCAGGCCAAACAGGACCAGAATGTGATGGGTTCCCTCCTGGCTCCTGTCCAACCTGCCCACCAAATGTCATGAAAATTGTTCCACAGCTTTTTGAAGTAACCCCGCAGAAACAGATCCTCCTTGGCTGCGGCACACACAGAAGGCCACACTCTGTACCTGTGTGATTGCGGTTTAGTTTTCCTAAGCAGCCATTTTGTGCGAGCGTTTGCCGCTGCGTGTCAAGTGCTTTTCTTGATGTCAGTAATCAGTAGATAGAAGCCAGACAGTGACGATGTTTGAAGTCATCCGATGTTCCTTACCTTGATCTGCATGCTGCAGGCAGCCTCTGACTGCCGCCACCGCCGCCACCACATAGATACTTTGAGTCTCTGCCTCCGTTTGATGTGTCAAAATGTGTCACAAAGTGAAAGTAATGATTTATTTAATTGGCTTTGTTTCCCATATCAGCAAAGGGTCATCAGCCTTTTTCTAAATTCTTTTTTAACTGGGAAACTGAAGGAATATAGGAGTGCCATCATGAAGCTCCAGTGTAGAGGAGATCCAGGCGCCTTTGATGTTCTCTGTCTGGGCCCCTCAGACAAAACTTCTGACTCTTCTCCCTCTGATGGCTGTAGCTCGTCCAAAATCATGCGTTTGAGTTCATTTCACTTTCACCCCTAAGCGTCAAACAAACATCCTCCATCTTCTTTGCCTCTAAACACGGTAAAGATGCGGCTCGGGGCCAATCTGTGCCCCCTGCTGGCACAGAGTGGCATGAGAGGAACTCCAGAGACACAGAGCAGAGACACTTTCATACTCACTGTTCCTCCACCCTGATTGACAGCTGAGGTAGCGAGTCCCCTTGTGGTAGACGCTGGTATTGCTGTTTGTCTTCCTTCTGCATGAGGCGTTACAGAGCTGTGATTGTTTACACAGAACACTTAATGGAGGATATAATGAGGGTTTAAGGACTAAACTTCTCCCTCCATTTTGTCCTTTGAAGTCCTCTCAGGCCTTAACACGAACGGAGCTCACTGATTGGTCGAGCGGGGTGAAGGTTTTACTCCCAGGCTTGTGAGACAGAACAGTTCATTAGCTTAATGGGCAGGTGTGAGTTGTTTTTATTTAACAGCGTATTTGACTGTTGTCCTAGTAAACAGGTTTATAAGGGGGAGGGGCAGACTCCCGTAGCCTTTGTTGTTTAAAAGGCCCATATGGATTGTGAATCAGCAGCAGCTTTCAAAGCATCATTAGTCATGCATAAAAGACAGCGTTAGCGCTTTAATACCTGCCCTGGGCTCCGGCTCTGAAGATCTGCCTTAATTGCCAACCTCTGCCATTCACTGACGTGCACTCGTGTGTTTGTGTGTGTGTGTGTGTGTGTGTGCTGGACGTGTGTGCGCGTGTGTGTTATTTGTATATAAGCTAATTGTCCGCTGCCTTGCTGAGCGCTAATCAGCACATAAACTGAGCGCCAAGATGAGCAGTAAAGAAGATTGAGACACACCTCTACACACTTTGAATATTGATCTACGTCTCCTGTCTGCTCCCTCTCTCTCTGGCTGTCACTCTGCTGCCTGTGTGTGTGTGTGTGTGTGCGTGTGTGCTCGTGTGTGCGTGCGTGTGTGTGTGTGTGTGTGTGTGTGTGTGAGCAGCGGTCCACCTGTTAGGTCTGACCTGGCATCTGCGGCATGGTGAGAGCCAGCTGTATGAGAACGGCCTGAGCTCGGTGGAGCATCAGGACGACCGCGGCGGCAAGATGAGTCCTACCAGCTCCATCCACCTGCTGGACACCATCAACCCTGAGAACACACACGCCGCTGACAGAGGTGAGCACACACACACACACAGACACACACACACACACAGGGATACATTACTTGTTCGCAGGCGGCGGTGGTGGCGGCGGCCGTGTCAGGAAGCTGTCGGAGCGCCGTACCTTAGAGGGAAAATGAAACTAGCGAGTGATTTGATCATGATGGCATGAAAATAGCAGATCTCAGAGAGAAGGTGGTGATTAAGGCAGGCAACAAGGTACAACACACAACCCCTTCACCTTCCCTTTCACTTTGACTGCATTCTGATTAGGGCTCCGGCTGAAATTGCCGAGCGACGTCTCCGCGGAGCCTGGCTGTAATATTTCAAACAGATAAAGCCTCAATTACATGCACACACACACCAGGTATGTGGGTGAAAAGGAGGCGTGTTCAAAGAAGCGGCGGTCCTCATTAAACCCTCGGGCCGTCTCAGGTGCTGTGACCCTTAAGATGCAGCCACGCCGCTCGCTCACAGGCACGTCCACGCGTCGCACAGAACGGACGCCGGCGCTTTAATGAGGACTTTCAATCCCTGCCGACCCCCCCCGAGGCGAGAAGCACATCTGGATTGTTGGCGATGCGGCGTGTGTGTGTGTGTGTGTGTGTTCGGTCGTGTGTTTGATGGCTGAAGTTGAAACAGTAGGATCAGAGCTTTACGGAGCCTGCAGGTCCAAACTGCAGCTCTTAACATAATAATCACTCTTCACTGTTTTAAAGCTGAGAGCAGCAGGATTTTAAAAACAGGCAGATGTGGAAAAGTGACGTCAGTGAATTCATTAACACACCGCAACTTCACTCGCCGTTGTTTCCTGGTGTTGAGCTTTTTTTTTAAAAAAAAGATGAGCCCCTGGTTGAACTACCTGCTCTGCGCCTCCGTGCTCGCATCAGGCCCCCCCTGCGACGCATTGTTTACTATTCCCACGCCGTTCAGCACCGCCTCTGACGTTCCCTGAGCCGGGCGTGTTCACCCATGCACGCCGAAATGCCTCAAAGCATCCCGTAAATACAAGCAAACAAACCGTAAACACCTGCATATGCATAACAAATTAACACGTGCAGTAAACACACACACACACACACACACACACACACATGGGGCTTACTAGCTGCTGCGGCTGTTCTTTCCCTTTGATAATGTAACACCGTGTTGATGATACAGAAACATAATATGAGTTGAATGAACGCCGGCGCCATCATTTTTATATGGATGATTTTTATTCCACCGTAGGACTTTACAGGCAATAAGGACAGAGTTCAGAGTAAATCCACCAGTGTTGGCTTGTATACATTTAATATGCCAACACTAAAACCTGGACTAATTCTACAACACACACACACACACACACACACACTGGGGATGTTAAACAGGGAACAGAAACACACACGGCTTCACTTTGGCTGTAATATTTAAATCACGACTCCTGTTAGAGCGATCCAACGTCATTTTCAAGAGAAGCACAATTATTGAAAGGAATGTTATAACGTTAATATTAACATTTAATCGTTATGATGGGGATTTGTCTGCATTTCCCTCCGCCGGCCCTAAATGCAAATGTGTTCCTGTTGCGTTTGGTGGCCGGTCGGCCGGCGTGCATACAGAACACGCCGGCCACAAATGTTCCATTAGGGACGGAGAGACATCAGTCCAGGGTTCAGCCTTCAACTGATTACTCATTTATTAGGAAGGCGATGTAATTGGTTAATCATGTTCCCTCTAAGCCAATACGTGAGCGGAATGGGCTCGCTCCACTCGTCTCCCTTCAATGGCCGCAGGAATTACTAACACCGATTTAACCCTGTGATACGGGACATTAATTGTGAGTGTTCCAGGTCAGGGAGTCAGGCAGGACGCCGCAACCTTCACGCTCACGCCGAGGCTGATGGGTATTACATTAGATGCTGTTGGATCCCATGTTCAGCACTTATACACAGAGAGAGAGAGAGAGAGAGAGAGAGAGAGAACGCCCCGAGCCAAACTGCAACTCCATGCATTTTCCACAACCTGGGACTTCCCTGAAGCTACCATTCCTGATGAATCCTCACATCCTCTGGATTAACACACTCATCACCAGATAAACCCTCCAATAACGTGCACGCAGGTCATGGAACGCTCTGAGTGTTGCGTCACAACAATCTATTGTTTGAAATGCCTTTTGTGTCGGAGCGGGCGCTTAATGGAAGCTGGGAAATCAAAATGGACAAAGCTAAGCTGTGCATGCAGAGGGAGGGGAGGGGTGAGGGGAGGGAGGGGGGGTTAGATTAACAAAATTGGCACGGTGGAGGTGGTCCCCCCAGGCAGAGGAGGGCCAGAGAGATTAGAGATTAGGCTGTAATCCAGTGTGGCAGATTATCACGCTCATCCTGCTGTACCCCATCACCTCTCACACCAAGAGACCACACAATCCCCCAGATTACACAGGGAAGGATGGTGAGAGGAGGCCGGGGGGAACGGGGAAGGATGAGAAGATGACACGCTGCATGTGTGTGCGTGTGAGAGAGCGAGAGCGAGGGAGGAGGAGGAGGGAGGAGGGAGGAGGGATGATTAGTGGATAGCAATCGACTTGAAGGATGTTCCTCCACGTTCCCATGGAAGTGGCAGAAGTGGTGACTGGAATTGAAGAGTTCATTTTGTGAAAACGGTGAAGTGTGTTTATGTAAATGTTTAATATCCCGGCTCAGGCTGCTTTAGACGATATTACCTCCGCTGCTCTGTTTAAAGAATATGACTTTAAAGATGTGTGTGTGTGTGTGTGCCTTTGCTGCGTCTGCCTGTGAGCTCTGCCGTCCTCACCTTCTCTCCTCCACTCAGGTTAGCTCACCTGTCCATGATCCGATTTTGACGCACGCGGCTACAAAGCGTCGGGATGGCGGGATCGTACGGTGGAACGGCGGTGTGGATTGATTGATTGATTGACGGGCGGTTTCCTCAGTTAGTTTGATCCTGACTGAACGTGACGGCTCAGTGCGGAGAGGCCGAGAGTTTGGAGAGACGCAGTCATCATCATCTATCCGGATCTGTGTGTGTTCTCCCCGTTGTGGCTTTATGTCGTCGTCAGTGTCACAAGGATTCGGTTCCGCTTTGATTTATTGACTCTACGCCAAATTAGGATTCAGAGCTGCAGATTTCAGATCTGTCAAACGAGGCATCCTGCAACACGCCCAAGGCGCTAATTGACATGTTGCGTCGTGTCTGTGTGTGTGTGTCTGTCTTTGTGGGGCTGGTTTCTTGTCAGGCGGTGTGTGTGTGTGTGTGTGTGTGTAGTTGTGTGTTCTTCGTACCATCTCTCCTGCAGCTTCCACA